>NC_056725.1:453738193-453978193 GCF_019279795.1 Protopterus annectens | reverse complement strand
CTGTGATATAGGCAGATGTAGGTGTGCACAATATGCCCTCACCCTGGTCAAGAGGCAATGGATAGCACATATGCTGACCACCTAAGAGGTGCAACTTTCATCCTATGCACATACATACAGTAAAATTGATGCCAGGCAAAGCTCACAACCTTTACTTACCCATGTAATGGCTAGCATCAGACAGCATCAGCTCCGACTTACAACAATTGTAACTGCAGGACTATGAAGGTAAGTGTTGAACCTGAAACAGGAAAATCAATGGGTAAGAACACAAATTAATGGCAGATACTTGTATACTGTTACTTGAAAATGCACCTGAGTAGAATGTGTGTGAGTTGTCCAGCAAAAACATCAATATGTGAGAGAACTGACTTATGTCAATAGATTTATGCCATTTATCAGCTAACATGCTCCATGCATTGAAAATACACACGATAGAAAAAGTAGTCTAAAGTCAACTTACCCCTACATTCTCACAAGTAGAACAATCAACTTCAGTGATGTATCAACAATTTTAAGGTAGTAATCACAACAGTAAAAAGACTGTAAGAAATCAAAGTTTCAAAATAGCATCACCAATACATATACTAAGCACCCAGTTAGCTATGAACCCTGTACATCAGACAAAATACATAGGTATCCCTGAATTCAAAACATAGAAACAAGGTGATGGAACAGTTATCATCATTTGTACAGGGTGGGGTTTGGGGGGGGCAGGAGGCCAAGGTTGGCACAAAAGTAGTGAGTGTGTGTGAGTAAGAAAGACATGCAGGTAGAAATGTAGCTGATTATCAACTGGCCACTGAGACAGAATGAGCTGCATGCCTCTTGAATGCCTCAAGTAGCTGTTATGTGTGTGTGTTTGTATAGGCACTCAATGTGAAATGTCTGTGTGAGTGTCTACATGAACGCAGCCAAACTCTGTGTTAGCTGTACATCCTGGCATGTTGGACAGGTATGGGCCATGCATGGTAGAGGTATCAGTTCATTGTCATTGACCCAGACTGCAAGAACTGGCTCTGTCAGGAGTTTCACTGGCATGGTCAGATGTGTTGGTGCTACCTGAAAGTGAGCGATGTCTGATGGACAAGCTGTCCTCACAATTATGCCCAGGTCCACAACCCCATGGCTTACCACATCTAGGTGTGGACACCTCATCCACTGATGGAGCCATGGAAGTAATGTCACTATGGGAGCAGGAATATGCACAGTCATGTTGGCTAACAGCAGATGATGCTGTGGACCTATGGCCACATGGATACTCTCCCTCTCCCAGCAGACATTCCATCACAGACACTGCCCGTTCCATCATGTCATTCATCTGATCCATTGAATCGGCCACACGGTGGAGGCAATCATGCATGTCAACCTGTGCCACATCTAGAACCCTAAGAATGCTCCTGGAGGCCCTAGTAGAACATGCCTGTGCCTCCATAATGGCCCTGAACATACATTGAGTGGCACTTAATGACATACCAGCATCAGGTGGAGGATGGACAACAGGTCTCTGAGCAGCCCTACTAACCCTCTTGTGTGGCACTTCACCCACACATTGGCTGCACACTAAGTCAACCAGTATTGAAGCTGCAATAACCACACTACCCTGATCAAGTGTGCCACCCTCAACCTGTCCAATATCTGGGGGCTAAGTGGAATGGGTATGCACAGGCATACTGATGTGCCTGAAGGGAATACAGGGGATGTGTGTGTCACAACCTCAGTGTCAATTTCAACCTCTGCACCTCCCGATTGTGCCTCCTGTACCACCATCATCATCAGAGTCTACTGATACTCTATCATCAGGTGGTAGGTTCATAGGTTGGTACTAGGCTATCAGCCCTAGGGCCTATACAAGCCTAGCCATAACAATTCCCTGGCTATTTCTTCCCACACTATTTAGTTCCCTGGACCCCTGTCTAGCAGGACGACTGCCATGATCCCCGGGGTGAATTTCCTTTCACCAATCCAATTGTCAAGGTTCCTTTTGAAGAGGGCAAAAGAGACACTCTGCTTGACATGTATGGGCAATCTATTCCAGAGTCTGGGGAGTCTCTGGGTCAGGAGTCCTACACTTCCACTGTTAGGATCACTTGTGATAATAAGCAACAAACACGGGATTGAAATTACTACTACGCTAAATATTAAACCAACAAAGATAGTTAAAAAATAACACTGGTCACACAATTGCAGATGGTACAGCAGTGCATACACTCATTACACCCTACTCACACATACAGATAATTACATATCTAAATAATGCTTAGTAATAATCAAATAAACCCTTGCTTACCATCTGCAGATATCTCCACACATTGCAGGGAGGATGATCCTGGAAGAAATGAAGCAAAGAAAGAATGGCAATTAAGCATCACCATGGGAATAAAACAGGAGAACAGTGAATACATAGTCACCTACATGCCCTGTAGAAATAGCTGAAACTGAAACTTGGCTGAGATGTCCACCCACACCCATGTGTACTGAACAGCTGTCTTGTATAACTCTATTAATTATCCATAGGTAAAGATACCAAACAAAATTTCGCAGTAAGTAGTCAAATTATATATTTTATTCTACAAGCAAATATAAATGTTGCCATATGTAAGCTTACCTGGAAGCTGCTCCTGGGACACACATGTCCTCTCAGCCACATCACACTGACATCAAGCACATGGTGTGCAGTCTCCACTGAGTTGTGTGGATCTCTGACAGTGGACATGAATCCCTCATCTGGTGTCAGTGATGGTTCAGTAGTAAGACCACCCCCTGTAGCCAGCTGTTCTCAGGCAACTACAGCTGCCCTCCTCCAGGCTGATGAAATCATATCAGTGGCCCGATACCACACCTGATCATAATTTCTGCTGCAACCACCAACTGCGTTGACATCATTCACTAACTAGTTCCAAATCTCCTTTCTGGCACCCATATCTCTATGTCCTCTCTCAAGTAGAAAGGCTCCATGGTGCCTCAGAGCCTATATTATCACCTCATTCTCAGTTGCACTGAAAAGGGGTTTTCATGGAATTGTAGGCTTGGGTGCCATAATCCTATTTGACATAAAACAGAGAAGGATAAAACAAATAAAAATCATATAACTAATGTATTACTTACAAAAAATAAATAGTCTGTGTACATTTTGCCAACATTAAGCACTTGAAACACGCTTTTCATTTAGTACAACTGAAGGTTAGTTGGTTGTCTCATCTGCCCCTCACACACAAACAAAAGTTTGTACAAACCAAGGAATACCACATAAGTAATGTATATATGTTTTCCACAGAAATATCAGGATGCCTACACATTTTCAACAGAAAAGCACTTGAAACACAATTTTGTTCTTGGAACACAGAATGGTAGGTGGCTCCTCCACCCTCAAAACACCAAAAAATGAAGGTTTGTACAAACAAAAAAATACCGCATAATCGTCAGGCTGTGTACACATTTACAACAGAAAAGTAAATTTATGAATGCCAGTCACTTGTCACTGTGCCCACCACTCTCGTGGAGGTTGCCCTGGTCCATCAAAGAAGCATAACACCAGTGTCAGTGACACATACATTTCCTTTATCTCCAATAGCATAGAATATTGTAAAATCAAATTTTAGAAATAATAGTTCTGCTGAAAGTATAACCTACCTCTGAAATGTAAAATGCCTGCCAAAAATTCTTATGCTAACAGTGAAGTATAAGAAGTGCATACAGATAAAAGTTCCATTTTCTGCTGGATATAAAAAATAATTTTTAACATTTTATAAAGTTTAGAATGTACTATAATAGTACAAGCATACCTTAACCACATTATAAACTTTCTCTGCAGAGAAATTACTTTCAAAGGGATACCGGTCTTCTAGTTTGTCCAGATACACAACTCTCATCACCTTCAAGTTCCATACCTACATGGTTACCTTTTTATAGTGTAGATTCAGCCCTCTGAGCACTGTAAAGATGCAAATGAGGTGTAAAATCATTACAGTTGTTGAATACAAAATGTTTGACTTTGTGTATCATATACATGGTGTAGTTACCACTGGTAATTGCTAATGGAATGCAACTGTGAATGATTAGTGTGAGAGAGAAGGAAAGCACAACAGCAATTCAGACAACCTTCACTGCAGTGGGTGTGTCAATGAGGATACACTTACAAAATTTGGAAAGAACTTCATTGAGATTTTAAATGAAACAAAAAACAACTCATTCATCATTTTTGATCAGTAATAGCAAAACTGTAAATCCGTGGTGGTGAAGGGGTAGCGTTGTTGCCTCACAGCAAGAGGTTCTCCCGTTCAATTCTTGGCTGGAGTGCAGGGAGTGCCTTCTGTGTGGAGTCTGCATGTCCTCCCGCGGTTGGATGGGCGTTTGAAAGACATGTGTAAATGGGCGTGCCTTCGTTGTAGGTTGGACATCGAGCTGGCACCTCCGCGTGCGTGAAAATCTACTGCCAGTCATTAGCGGAGCGGAGTTCCGCTGTGGCGACCCCTAACTGGGAAAAGCCGAAAGACAAACAACAACAATAGCAAAACTGTCTTGTCTTTGTTAAAAACTGTTTTTTCACTGTCATGTATTTTTATCACACATTTAAAGGAAAATGATACAAAATGCAGTATAGACTGCATGGCTGAGATTATAGCAGAGATAAGAGAAGACAGAGCTGCATTTGTACAAACATATTCAGAAATGATTCCAGAGCTGTGTAATTGTTTAACATGTGTTTAACTTTCTTTATTTTTGGGGGGGACTTTTACATTTGGGCAGTGTGCTGCTTAGCACAAACCCAGTCAAATGCATAAAAATGTAAAAATTAATATCAGTTGCCTTAGGAAGTGCAATCACACTTAGCGGCATTGTACGGCAGTCAGCATCTTGGATGATACTGAAAGCAGAAATTACACCTATGACCCAACTGTGTGTCTGTAGCACAAGGTGTAGAGATGTTGAGGTACACAATAAATAAGATAGGCAGACCATGGTTTGAGTTCCACAATATTTTTTACTGTGTTATTTGCACATTGCTTACCTGTGCGCAAACAAGGTTCAGTGCTGAAGAAAATAAAAAGAAACACTGTTACATGTTTTCCCTTCCTTCACGCAAACAGGTGAAGTGGCGATGCATGGCTGTCAGCACTCTGGACAGTACTGAGTGTAAAAAATACACCTGCTGCCTAGGTGTAAGTTCATGGCCAGAACAAGTCAGGGTTCTAATCCTAGTCATTCCGCTTTTTATTAATGGTGACCAACTGTAATTTTTAACAAAAATAGTAATATAAAGATAATTAAACATAATAATAACTATGTATAGCAGGTTGATTGAGCATATACATGGTATCACATCTATTATATATGTAACTGATGTAGCATGGCAATTATTATTCTGTAATTATAAATGTATTTTCAGACATGGGATGGACTTCATAATTTACTGACAATCATCCGCACTCCTCTTATAACACAAGTATAGCTGTAAAACAGAATGGCTTGTGTGGTCTGAACCAGAGCTCAAAAATCTACTCTGAAAGTAATACAAGTATATGCATTTCTGGTATATTATCAAACATTACGCCTGCATCGCACCTGAGAATGCATAAACCAGGACCATGTCATGTCACACACATACATGGTTAATTAAAATATAGCACCACTCACTCTTTAAAGTGTATATTAGTAATACCCATGGCTGGCAAACGTGTGTGGCAATGAGGAAAAAACACCTATGTGAAATGTATGTATTATTCTCTTTTGTAAATAGGTTTGAATCCCACACTGTACAATTTACTTTTATCAATGTGTAAGGCCCCACAAAATATGTGTCAAGTCATAAAATTGATCCCCCAAATTCAGGTCTTAAAAGCCAAGTCTTTTAACATATCAGTGTTAACCACTGGACAAAAATGTTGTCAGATCTAGTAATGCACATGCCATAAATTAGTACTAAATGTCACATTATCCTTACTATTTCGTAAACTGCCTTCCTCTCTGTTTGGCAATGCCACCAAGCTTAGGGAGCCTATAACAAGAAAGATAAGGGATCCTGTAGAAGTATTAGAAATATTTTGGAAATTGTATGAAAGTGTCTAAATCATAAAAATATAGGCTCATACGTTCCTAGGGGATTACTAGGCTAATGGCCCTGGGGCCTTTAGAAGCCTAGTCATGTAAAACCTGAATAACCTTATTGACCAGCTTTAGATGGTCATTGTTAGTAGAGCGATACTGTGATCAGGACTGACTGCCCCTGTCTCTGATGGACATAGGTGCCACCCCCAAAATGAATTTATGGTCACCCATCCAATTGCCAAGGTTGCACTTGAATAGGGTCATTGAGGGGCTCTGCTTCACATGGAGTGGGAGCTTATTTCAGAGGAACGGTAATCTCTGGGAGATATATCTGTCTCTTCAGCATGTTCTGTTGATGTCACAGCCTAAGTTAAGATCTCTGGAGTGAGTTATTCTTGTCTCATTTGATTTTCAGATGTGGAGCAATTCCATTAGGGTAGGGTCCAAGACAGCTCTGTAGGCCACGCACAGGTTACCTCTCAGTAGCCTGCATGGTGCAAAGTATAGTAACAGAGATTTTAGTCTTTCCATGTATGTCATGTTTTGGAGGCCCAGGATTCTCTTGGTAAGAAAAATCTGTGGTCTCTCCATTTGCTGCAGGTATCTGGTGAGGTACATACAGAAGAGAGCATTGTACTCGATTAGTGGTCTGATAAGGTCAAGTACAGTGGAGGTATAACCTCCTTAGTCTTGGATGAGATGAACTTATTTATGAGATGTGCAATGTAGAAGTCTTTCTTACCACTAACAATACATGGTGTAAAGAGTTTAGATTGCTATCAACCTGTATTCCCAAGTCTCGCACCACTGAGTTTGTGCTTAGAGGGGTGCTGTCTATATCATAATTAGCAGGGACTACTACCTTCCCAAAGGGGATAATGAGGCATTTTTTGCATTACGTTTAGTCTATGAGTTTGGCACCAATCATTTGTATGTGTCAACCCTTTCTGTAAGATGTTAACATTGTTGGGGGAATCTGATTGCGCCCAGTTTACAGTCATCTGCAAACGTGGTAAGCCACAGCCCATCTATCTTTGCTTGGACTTCAGAGAAATAGATTCCAAACAGTAGAGGGCCCAGCACAGATTCTTGCAATACCCCACTGGTAACTGGTCTACTGGTAGAGGTAGACTCCCCAACTTTGACAGTGTTCATTCTGTCTGTGAGCCAGTTTGCTACCCATATAGTAATGTACGGTTTGAGCCCAAGCTGGGAGAGCTTTTCCACAATACCCAAATATGGAATTGTGTCAAAAACCTTGGCTAAATCAAGACAGGTGGTATCTACCATTTTACCTTCATCCAGGGCTTTAGTGCCATTCTCAAAGAAGTCCATGTTTAATAAGCAAAATGTTACCCTTGATGATACCAAACTGGGTTGGGACAAGAGTTTGAAGCTCACCTATGTCCTTGTGAATAAGGTCCCTGATGATTCTTTCCATGGCCTTGCAGATAAGACTGGATAGGCTTATGGGTCGATAGTTCCCAGGGTCAACTGATGGGCCTCCTTTGTCATGGGGATTACTGCTGCTGTTCTCCACTTTGCCAGAACAAAGACAGTTTTCAGGCTATGGTTAATGAGAGTGCCGAGGAGTTCTGCTAGGTTTTGTTTTAGATTGCTGAGTAGACAGCCTGGGATGTTAACTGGTCCCACAGAGGCTGTGTTTCTGGCTTAGAGAGAGCTTGCATGACATGTTCTTTTTATAGATACTCAGTAGATGACTGGTGCTGGGAATGATTTGAGGTATGTCAACTTAGGACAGGGGGCTGTAGTTATCTCCAAATTTGTCGGCTAGCAGATTGGCAATTTCTTCAGGTTCAGTGTGAGTAGCACCATTTACTATAAGTTCAGCACACAGCTGGGCATTCCCTCTTAGGTTGGGGATGTAGCTAAAGAATGCCTTGTGATTGTCTTTAGCTAGGGATGCTAATTTAGACTCATAGCTAGCCTTAGAGAGCTTAACAACATGTCTAATTTGCTTGTTCAAGCTGTGGACAGAATTCTTCCTCTGTTGGGTTAGTTTCCTCCTGTTCTTAGATATCAGTTTCTTTCTTTTGTTGTATAACTTATTTATACTTACAGTCCACCAGGGTGGCTTGTTCTTTTGGGAAGACCTGTTAGGGATGGCCAAATCAATTAATCTGTTTAAGTGGCTATATATAGCAGTTGCGTATTCCTCTGCATAGGAAACTTTGTCTACATTGGCAGGGGTTTTGAAACTTTTTGTACCATCACTTAGTATGCAATAGTTTGCTTTGGAGAAATTTTTCGTTTTTTTAAGGAAATCAAGAAACGGTACAAATGGAGATATTTACGGAAGAATTAAATATGCCAAGGTTAGAGGCAGAGGAGGCTCAATTACTAACAGAATAGGAGGAGATGAGATAAAAATGGTGATGTATAACCAATCTACAGGAAAGTCCCCAGTTATAGATGGTATTCCTGTAGACATTTGGAAGCTAGGAGGGAAAAGGTCTGGAAGGTTTTGTTTAATAGTATTTTAAGAGGAAGACGTGCCAACATCCTGGAAGAAGGTGGTAGCTGTAATACCTAAAGACGTTAAAGATCCATCAGATCCAGCTTCATTCAGACCCATTTCAATACTAAACCATGACTATAAAGTGTTTATGTCTGTAATGGCTAAAAGAATGGCAAAATTGATACCAAAATTGATAGATATGTTTTTTATGGAGGGAAGGCAAACATTTGACAACATTAACAGTACTCTGATGATCTATAGGGAAGTAGAATGTAAGAAAATACCACTGCTGTTGGTGGGCCTTGATGCAGAGAAAGCATTTGACAGAGTAAGCTGGGACATTTTGAGGAGAGCAATGGGATCATTTCCATTCCCTGATAAAATTATAAGGCTGATTAGGAGGATATATGAGGATTGGAGGCAAAAATTAAAGTGGGTGGGATCCCCTCTGATAATCTCTGCTTGAGCAGAGGAACCAGGCAATGGTGTCTTCTCTCCCCTTTATTATTTGCATTATATTTAGAACCATTGGCAAAGAAAATAAGGGACTCAGAAATTCAAGGATATAATTGTTATGGTAGTCAAGAAAAGCTGGCTCTGTTTGCAGATGGCATAATTTTATACCTGACAAAACTAGAAAGGGACATTACAGTGCTGTGGAACATACTGAAGCAGTTTCAAATATTTCTGAAACGAAATTAATGAGACTAAACAAAGGCAATAGAGATAAATTATGTACCCGCATACTAATTGGTTCAGCAATATCCATACTTATGGGGACATGATAAGATGAAGTATTTAGGAGTATGGATTAAAAAAGATTCCAGTGTGACAGTTAAGGATTTGTGGGAAGAGACTAAACAAAAGATAATACAAAAACTGAGAAAATAGAAATCCTATTATCAATAGTAAGATACAAGCAGTTAAAATGTTTTTAGTCCCTTTAGTCTAATACCCAGGTTAGGCATATTTTTATCAACCAAAGGAGATGTTGTGGATAGCAATTAATAAAGAGCTGAAGGATTTTATCTGGAATGGAAAGACAGAAAGAGTCAAGTGGGATAAGCTTATTGTTCCAATAGAACAGGGCAGATTGGGATTATCCAATTTGAAGGGGTATTTCAGAGCTACACAGTTAAGGCTCCTATACATAGCACAATCAGAAACTTATAATTCAAAGTGGAAAGGGTTGATTATGAAATGGGGGAAATCTCAAGAAACAGAGAGAGACTGGGATTTTGGATGCAGAACTTTAATGAAAATAACAATAACCATACAGAATATTGCATTCATAAAGTAGCAGAAAGTATTCTAAGAACGAAGCCAACATGGGAATGGAGAAAGGAGATTCTGCCAGTAGGGATGATTGCAATTAGGGATACAGACAACAGGCAAGAGGGGGCTGGAATGTATTGGAGAAAACTGACAAATGAACCAAGGTATTGGGGGTAAATAACTAGAGAGGGATAATAGAATGAGAAGATGCCAAGAACTTATTTGGACTGAAGGTTAGAGATTGCTTTCCCTATCAAGGATTGATATCAGAGTATAGGCAAAAAGAAAGAAATAGGGAGGTCCTAAACCAAAAACTAGCAATAGTAGAGTTAGTAGAATCTAGAACAGAAGTTGCCATTAAGAAAGGAATAATTAATAGGGCATATAAAATATTGCATGATAACTATAAGAATCAATCAGAAGAGTTTAGAAAGGATTGCAAAAAGAGATTGGATAAGCAATACCACAAAGAAACAACGGGGGGGGGATATATGTATGTCTCCCAAATCTGCAACAAAGTCCAAAAGATTTAGGGTCTTTGCTTGGAAGTGTTCACACTGGTATTTTTATAGCCCAAGTAGACTCCAAAGAATTTTTCCTCAGGTAGACAGCAAATGTTGGAGATGTGTTGGGGAAGAAAGAGATATCTGGGAACATATTTTCTGGGAGTGTAATGAATTGGCAGACTTTAAAGATTACCTGCAGACTGCTCTGTTGGAGATGCTGGGTTAGTAAATTGATGTAACTAAGGAAATGATTTTTTGAGCTATGATATATAATTGGAATTGCCTAGACATAGTAAGGCTTGCTGAGTCTAATTATGATGTATCTTTCGGCTTTTCCCGGTTAGGTGTCGCCACAGCGGAACTCCAGTCCGCTAATGATTGGTAGTGGATTTTTACATACCGGGTTACCAGCCCTGATGCACAACCTTCAACAAAGGCACGCCCATTCACGTATGCCTCCACACAGAAGACGCTCTAGCTGAGAATCGAACGGGACAATATCTTGCTATGAGGCGACAATGCTACTGCAGCACCGAAGACGCTCTAGCTGAGAATCAAACAGGACAATGTCTTGCTATGAGGCGACAATGCTACCGCAGCACCACCACCGCAGTGCTGAGTCTAATTATGATAGCTGACAAAAAAGCAGTTACTAGAAAAAAGAAATCAAAGTCTAAACCAACTTTACTAGAAGTAGCGAAGATAGTAACAGGGATAAAACAATTGGAATTGGTATCTTTAGAAAAGGGTAGGAGCAAATTGCATAGTAAAAAAATGGAGAGTGTAGGATCAATACATGCAGCGGAGGAAAGAGGTTTAAAAGAAGGCAGGAAATGAATGAGCTATGTAATGGTTGACTAATAATGACTGAATATATAATCAGTGATATATAATGTTTGCAGCTACACTTTGTTGGTGTCATCTGTAATCATGGGCGCCCGCAGGCAGATGCACCCCCATGGATTTTGACTTCAAAAAAATGTTTGCAAAAAATCCTGCGGGTGCCCATTATCCTGTCACTGAAAGAACCACTTCACTGTAGGATCCTTACGTTAACATACCTACTTGGTTACTTCAGATAAATTGATTTCAGCAGCATACAGCAAACAGTATGGACAATTTTCTATTACCAAACCGCTCCACCTGGCAAGAGGTTTAGCCAAAGCAACAGGCAAGGGTGACAGAACCATAAGGCAAGGGGGGGTGAGCATCCTCCCACTTTTAAGAGGCTTCAACAATAAATTTAAAGAAAAAAAAAAAAAACACTCCGTGGTGGCGGCAGCTTCTCCTTTAAGGAGGACCATGCTTCATATGCACGCTAACACTGATGTAAACTCAGTCCGCACTTACCCATGGAAATTAAACTAGCCATTCCAAGGTACATGCGAGTGAGTGTATGAGTGTACAAGTATGTGTGTTAGTTAAACAGCAGGCAGTTCTTTTCTCTGTATGAGAGGGTATGTGTGCATGTATATAATTTAAACTAGCTGTTAGTATGAGAGATAGTGTGTGTATTACTGTGTGAGAAAGTAGGTGTGTGTATGAGTGTGTGGCTGTGTGAGAGCAGAGAAAAGGTGTGTGTGTGTGTGTGTGTGTGTGTGTGTGTGTGTGTGTGTGTGTGTGTGTGTGTGTGTGTGTGTGTGTGTGTGTGTGTGTGTGTGTGTGTGTGTGTGTGTGTGTGTGTGTGTGTGTGTGTGTGTGTGTGTGTGTGTGAGAGAGAGAGCAGAGAGAAGGTGTGTGTGTGTGTGTGTGTGTGTGTGTGTGTGTGTGTGTGTGTGTGTGTGTGTTTGTGTGTTTGTAACATACCTTTCAACTGTCCAGATTTGGCCTCATAATTCTGGTCTGTTTCTCATAAAATGTGTGGTTTTCTGACAAATCACGGAGGACTGAAACCATTAAATAATGACATATATATAAGTTTCAGACTTCACATCCTTCAGAAAATACATCATAACACGACTCCTGTTATTCTAGAAAATTTCTAAGCTAAAAAGAGCAATATTAATAATCTCTCCCTATTGTGGGCTACTGTATCCCCATTATTTAAGGCTTTGTCCAGATTTCTTGCATTAAGAGGTTGAGAGGAATACATACCTCTCAAATGTCCAGATTTTTGCAGAATGTCCTGAATTTCCCTCATATTTTTGGCCTATTCACTATTCCTCAAAATTTGTGGTTTTCTGGAAAATCACAGTGGACTGAAATAAATAAATAATGTCGTACATTTATGTTTCAGACTTTGTTTCCTTAAGAAAATGCATATTAAGACAAATATTTTTATTCTGGCAACTTTCAGTCAGTATATGAGCAATATTTAAAATCTGTTCCTATTTTTGGGCCTTTGCCCACCCCCCAATATTTTAGGCTTTGTCCAGATTTCTTATCCTAAGAGGTTGAGAAGTATGAAGGTATGGTATGTAATACCCTAGCTTGGGGGGGAGGGGGCAGGTTAGTCAACTAACTTGATCAGTCTTCACCCTGTAACTTGGTTACATGAGACAAGAGCCTGATTACTCTACACTACCAGACTGCTGAAGAAATTGTGAGTTTGAGTTTCAGTACATTTTCAGGGAATTATGAGTTTCAGTGAATTTTTATGAAATCCTGAGTTTCAAGGGGAGAGAAGTTTACTGTTGCACATGCTAAGTCTGTTTTCAATGTGCAACCAGCTGTTTTGTTTAGCAAAAGGCAGTCACTGTTTGCACTGTAGAATTTGAAAGCAGTGTTTGTAGCATAATTGCCTTTGGTACAGAAGGCTGTGGAGTCTACTCCCACACCATGCAGATGGAGTACCGGTATTGCAGTGCCCTTTCGACTTCTGATTATCTGGTACATTTTAAGGGGGGTTAGGGGTTCTACACTCCTGAGTCTGTCCTCCTTTGTATGACATGCCTAGTAACTATGAACTTGTCAGTTTATCAGTCATTCCCTACTGCAATATTACCAGCTTACCATTTTTTTAATGTAACATAAGCATTTAATTCTTCAAGGGCAGAAGGCACTGAATTTGTAAATGAAACCATGAAATATAATGTTTGCCAATAGCAAATGCTTCATTAGTTACAGATTTCTTTAATGTGGAAATATTAGGGTGACTTTTACTCATGCAGAGATTGTACTTATTGAGTGACTTTGGTGGATTGTAATGATAGAAGTTTGACTGGCCTTTTATGGTTGAAATTTTCTAAATGGTTAGTTTTGTCATTATTGGTTCATACATTTTGTTTCATTGCTTACTGGAAGAATGTTCAAAACTCAAATTTAAAACATGTTAACAAATGGTGCTGTATTATACAGGGAATATAATTTAATACAATCAGGAAGGTGAATCAAAGAACACATATATGTATGCATGGTCTTAAAAATGTGTGCAAAGAGCCTATAGTTTGAAAACAGCCCAAAGGTAAACTTAATCCTCCACTGGCCAAATGCATTTTCTTTGAATGTGGGTTTTCATGCCATTTCAATGAATGTGAGTTTCAAGGACAGAGAAGTTTACTGCTCATGCTAAGTCTGTTTTCATTGTGAGGCTGTGTTGTTTGTTTAGCAAATGGCTATCAGTGTTTCTGCTGTTTTATTTCCGTATCTGTAATCATTGTAGATGTAAATAAGAAAATAGTATGCAAACTGACAGGTTTAACAGTGTTTATGGTAACTGGGGAGAAACAGACAAGTAATAGAACACTAGAATGGCTGAGGAGGGGGCTGCTGCAGAGGGGGAAAGAGGGTTGCTGCAGGAGGGACTGCTCTTGTGGGCGTGATCTATTACCCTGTGCCATTTAACCATGATCCGGCTTTTTGCACTATTTACTATAAAGTATCGGAAGTTGGAACAAAACAATGAACATATTTAGTAATAAAGTGCTTATTATTTTTTACAGCTGACACTTTGTTGTTTCGTTGCAACTTCCAACAGTTTACGGTTTTCATTTTTATTTACTGCTAATTAATAATGGTCATATTGTTGAAGATGTCAGGGCAGTTCTGTGGACTGTGCACCTCAACTGAAGTGGCAGCAGCCCACCCAAATACATTCTGGGCAGTCATTTATGAAGTAATAACGGTAAAAATAACAATGTTGATGGCGATGATAAAATATGCTTAATCCAGTCAAGAAACTGGAATAACTTTGACGCTGCTGTTACTGTGTTTTCAGAAGTTAATACAGTTTCTTCCTTGCCTTAAGTCGTGTTTTTTTTTCTCATTTTTTTTCATTACTGCAAGTTGTTCCCAGTTTTGTTAGTTTTTCAAAGTCATGATAGAAACATTAATTTATTTAAAAGCACAATAAAAATATTGTGTGATTTTTATTCTGCTTATTAAAAAGTTATTAAAGCTTCTTGCCTGAATTTAAACCTTCGGTTAGGTTATTTATTATTATTATTTTTCATTGTTCCACATCAAAATGGTCTCTAACACATTCAGAGTAAAGTAATAAGCATCAATAGAACTTTTTGGTAAGTATAAAGTAATATATTCTAACAATCATTTGAGCTTCTAAACTGAAACTGTTAGTATATGTTCCACATTAGAAAAGGTAGTGTTCCGCATTCTGGATAAGGGAGATTGAGAGATACGGAGTTATTATGTATTTATTTCAATGAAGTAACTGTCTTTGCGGTAGTTAACAGATTCATTTTTACTTCACAGAACTTTCTCATAGTTCTCAACTGTCCAGATTTTTCAGAATGTGCAGAGATTTTTGCTTTATATTTTTGGTCTGTTCCTCAAACAATTTTAGGTTTTCTGGCAAATTGGTGAAGGCTAAAGTCAATAAATAATGACAGACATTTGAGTTACATAATTCATATACTTCGGAAACATGTATGATAACACCAGACCTTTTATTCCAGCAACTTTCAAAGTTTATAAGAGCAATATATAAAATGTTCTTTATTTTAAGGGCTTTGCTCCCACCCCATAATTTTTTGATTTTTCCAGATTTCTTGAGCTAAGAGGTTCCTTAAGCATATCTCATTATAGGTTCATAGTTTAGTTGTAGGCTGTATACCCTTGACAGCCATGTTAAGCCTAGCCAAATCTCTCACCCCATATGGTGTTTACCTTTAGCCTCTTCATGGACTAGATTCATGTTACACATAGTGATAATAACCTGGATGATAACATATTTATAAGGCCCCATGTGTGGTATACATCCTTTAGTAGCTGTCTGTGTCCATTGGAAAAGGAGGGGGCAGATCTAGTGTAAATAGACTATTTCCCATCCACAATGCCAAGTTAAGCTTGCATGTGGACAGGGATGAGCTTTGTTTTAGTTGGATTTGGAGTCTGTTCCAGTGTAGTGGTATCCTTTGTGAGATATTCCTGCCTCTGCACACAGTTCTGTTGATGTTACAGAAACGGTTTAGATACCTAGACCAAGTACTTCTAGAGCTGTTTGATTTGCTGTAGGTCCATCAGGGCTGTGTCAGAGCAGGATGCCTTATACTCCAGACACAGGTCTCCTGTTAACAGTCTGTAAGAGACCAAGTATAGCAATAGGGTTTAGAGATGGCATATGTATGGCAAATTGTTTAAGCCGATTATCCTTGTTTAAGATATCTCTGTGGGTGTCCAGCTGTTGCAGATACATACAAAAGGGAGCATTATACTCAATGAATGGCCTTAGGAGGGCTGAATAGATGGGGACAATGACATCCCTGGATGTAGAAGCAATCTCCTTGTTAATATGCTGTGCAATATAGAAGGATTCCTCACCACAAAGGACATATGTTGGTCTAAAGTTAGGTTGCTATTGACATAAGCTCCCAAATCTCAAAGGTGCATTCTCAGTGGGGTAGTTCCCCAGGGGAGCTGACTTAACAAAAGATATGGTAATGCATTTTTTGGCATTAAGCTTTAGTTCTTGATTCTGCCACAGGTGATTGGAATACAGCAGGAGTCTTGGTTATCCATATGTAAACAACTATGGTAATGTATTTTTTGGCATTTAGGTTGTCTGTTATTCTGGCACCAGTGCTTGGAATACAGCAGGAGTTTTTGGTTATCCACACGTAAACAGATATACCCTGGAGTTTTGGCCTCTGGGTTTGTACCCTCCTGCAAAAAATCCCATAATGTATAATGTTTGCAACTGAAATTGTGACAATATGGTTTAATTTCATTTATATAAATGTAAGATTGCCTATGTCACACATGATAATTTAATTAAGATGTTTCTTGTTTAAAAAAAAAGAAAGCTGTAGATAGCCAAGACTGGTATGCATAATGCATTCATGTCTCTTTTTCTCTCCTTCTTTATTTTTCAGTAGTTCAGGAAATTTCAGCGAACAGGGAGGTGCATGCTGAAAGATTAGAAAGACTCAGAGAGGGAAGGGGTAATTGTATTAAAATTATTGCTCTTCCATACATTACTAGCAACTTATGTATTTAGATCTTAAATGTAAAAGCAAACATGTATGCTTTATTCTGTAGCTCTTGGCAAGCGTAATAATGTATTCAGATGCGGTGGGTTCATTTCCCACAAGTAACAAATGAATTGCAAAAATATATTTTCTATTTTTAATTCCAGTAAAATTGGTTTTAATACTATTTTGTTAACTTACTATGTACTATATTTAAAAGCATATGTGCAATATCTGCATATTGCAAGGATTACTTGATACAATTCACAATCCTATTTTGGATTGGATATAACAATAAAAGTATATTTATTGTAATAAAGAATTTATGTGACATATAATGGTTCTAATCAACTGTTTTCTTTGTTTGTCTTACCCAACCCCTTATCTCTCATACATATGTATATGTGTATGTGAACACACTATTCTGATGTCATTCTTGCCTGCCAAAAAAACAAAATGATTTTCAACACAGGGAGGTAGGCTAACTGCTGTGGCTCATCCTGTCAACCCTCCACTGGCTGCCGCATCAACACCCAGCACATCTGGGGTGTAACCTAGCAGTACTGCCTCCTCAGCCCCTGCATTACCTGGCCCATCAGGTAGCATTGCCCTGGCTGCTGGTGCTTTGGTACCCTCCGAGAGTAGTGGTGGAGGTGGGGATTATATCACCCATCAGGAGCTGCCAGGGATGGTCATGAGGTATTAGAAACTAGCATTGGTGCCCACCTCAGCTGTCTGGAGAAGTTGCTCCTTAGAATGCAGAAAAAGACCTCCATGTCAAGCAATCCCACAGGGAGCTGAGGAAGGGGGCAGTAATGACAGTTGTAAGGTAAGGACTAGATTCTCACTGTTTCCATGCTTGACTGGCATGTACCTCCAATGTCCCCTACCTATCCCCAATAATGGTGTCTCCCAAACTTTTGTGTCCATCACCATCTCTGCGTCTGTCTTGTTTGCCTGCACCTGCTTCCTCAGCTACCGTACCTACCTGACCATGACATTCCTATGTCCCTTCCCCAACATTCCTCTCTTTTTGAAATCCAAAAAAAAAATATGGACACCTGTCCCACAAAAACATTTTGTCCCATACATAACTGCCACTTTGCATATGTGTGCCCTTTTGACGCACTTGATTTGGTCCAATTGGCTAAAAAACAGAATTGCATTGTTGCCACCCATCTGTGCTGTGATGACAGTCCAAATTCATCCAATTTTCTATCCATGTTTACATTACAGTGTTAAAGAAGTAGATAGCTATGGTTCTTTCATAATTAACTCCTGCAAATTCCTTTATTGCTTCACCTTTGTTCTTCCCCCTTCTTGCCCCACCATTTCAACATTTTCCTATCGACCCCATTTTCACACCTTTAATCTGATCAAAAAGTAGAATCTCACACCACACACATGGCCAGACATGGCTCATAATAAACCCTTCACTTTTTGTCCTCTGCATTTGCATGGAATTTGGAATGACAATGCTGCTTAAACTCACTGCGCTAAAGGAACACAGAGTTAAACTAGTGTAAAGGCAAAATTTGAAACATTTACTCTGACAGTTATTTAGATTGCTGAATGTCATAAAATGCAAATTACTCTGTGGAGTGTTGGCATAAATAACTGGTCTGAAGATTTTTTTTTTTGACAATAGCTTCAAGGGTTTGATTCTAAATGCATCTCTCATCATTTCTTAGTTTAATGTTAAACATGTATGATATATTTAATTACCCACATGTAACAATTTTCAAAAATTACGCCTTTCCATAAAGATAAATTGCTTACTGCCCAAAAAGCTGACGTGACATCCAAACCCACTGCTATCACATATTTAGCTAACCTTGGTCTGCTTATCAGAAGCCTGTTGCTCATCTCGTAAGCCTTCACTGCCTTTATGTCACTCACTTTGTGCTGCACAGCATGTAATGTTAATAACAACAGAACAAATACATGATTAGTACACCATGAAAAAAGTACTACTAGGTGTATGTTCATCTCTTCTTGTATTCATCCCATCACTCCAACTCCTCTGTATGTGTGTGTGTATCTGTTAGGTTGATGGGTGGTGTCTTCAGACTGATGGGATTGTGCTGCCTGTTAATACTAACATGTTACCTTAATTCAGTAGTTTAGCATTTCTCATCTACTGTGCAGTGTTTTAAAATTAACTGTAGGAATTTATTTTTGATATGTTTAGATGATGATGGATGAAATCTTCATCTATTGTGATGTGCAAAGTGTCCTAACTGTGATAAAGCATATTGCACACATTTTCAGGATATATGTCCATACACAAATAGTTAGCATATCTGCTGAGTCAGAAATAATATTTTCAAAACATGTACCACTCCTTGTAATTTCTAGAAAGCTGTACTGACAATTAAATACTGTTTTGCAGTGAAGCCTGCAAAGCAGCTATTAGTTGTACCACTGTACCGGAGTAAGCATTAATGATAAAAGCTGTGTAAGACGTACTTTACTGTAGTGATTTATTGTTTGTTATATTTGCAATAATAATCACATTTGCTTAGGTAATGCCATCCTGACACCATCTTTTAAAAAAGTGAATGAGCTTGATTTGAACCCTGTGTTATCTGTGCTCATAGGCAGCAAGTGTTGTTTTACTCTCAGTACTGGCCAGAGTGCTGATGGCCCCGAAATGATGCTTAGCCTGTTTGCATGAAGGAAGCCAAAACAATAGAAATATTACCATTTTTTCCATTAAAGCAAAGAAGTGCATTTGCATGTCACTTAACTGAGCAAACAGGGAAAGCAATAGCAACAGATCTTCATGTCATAAACGTTATGACAAAACATTTCCAATACAGACTACTGTATGAACAGCATAGTATCTATGAGCTATTTCTCACATAACATATATTCCTAATTAATTCTCAACTTCAAGTTGTATTTATGAAATGGGAATCTCACATGCGCTAACACCTGGCTATCGTTCTCGCAAATGAGTTTCACGGAGATGCGTTATGTAAACCGGTGTTTGGCATGTATAGCTATGGTTATTGCCCAGTTATTCTCCATCCCATCAAAAGGCATTATTAAACACAACAGAAAGGAAGGGACTTGTTATTTACTGAAGACATATTTAGACTGTCTGCCCTGTAAAAATGTGCTTGCAAATGATATCTCAGTATAAGGTCCAATATCTACACTACAAAATTAAAGAGCAAAACTGCATTGTTACATTTGTTATGGGTTTATAATGACACTATCCATTGGTCATCACTGATCAAAACACACTAATATTGTCTGAAAAATCTTGTACTATGTACATCAGTTCATCAGAAGTTGAACTCACATACATCAACACTTGCATTTCTGCTGTTTCCAAAGTGTGCATGTGTGTGTGTGTGTGTGTGTGTGTGTGTGTGTGTGTGTGTGTGTGTGTGTGTGTGAGAGGGAAGAGTGTTATGTAAACAACATATTGAGAAACAGGTAGATGTATGCCTCAGTTCTGCAACTTGCATTCATGACAGCTTATTTCAACTAGGTTAACAAGATGACTTTTAAACTCTTTTTGCATATTGTAATTACAAAAGCAAATCATAAGTTCAGTCTTTTCACACAAGTTTCATGACAGTATATGTTACCTGCAACATTATGATGATGCCATCCTCTATAAAGACCACTATGACAATGAAAATATCAAACTTCTGTGATGGGGCAAATGTTTAAGTACTGTGTTCTGCAGATGGCCTAATTAGGTAGGGGTCTGAATTGCACAACAGTCAATATGTAACCATGTGTGTGCGTAGTCAAAAGAGCATGAGTCTATGCCCTAATGTCATCACTCAAGTCTCATTGAGAAAAATTGTTTTACAGTGGTACATGACTAATCAGCAGTTTCATACAACCTTCCCAACATCTTTTTCACAACATACACTGATGATGTCATATGCTGTAAAGTATTCTTTGACAATATGAAAAGCAAATAAACTTGTGCCATGGCTCTAGCATTAAGTACTCTGTTCACTAGCTTGTGAACTAGTTAGGAAAGGGTTATAATCTCACTGCAGTCAACTTGTGTGCATGTGTGTCTTCAGTTAGCTCTCATTCTGGAGACCATTTCAGAGCAGCATGTGAGACACCCCTACCATTATCATCTTCTCACCAGACACTGATGATGTCATCTGATATAAAGTCTTCTCTGATAGTATGAAAGTCAGACTTGTGCCTTCGCCGTGGTGATATGAAGTACTGTGTTTTCTAGCTTGTTGACATAGATAGGTAGGGATTCTAATCTCATGTGTGTGTGTGTGTGTGTGTGTGTGTGTGTGTGTGTGTGTGTGTGTGTGTGTGTGTGTGTGTGTGTGTGTGTGTGTGCGCGTGTGTGCGCGTGTGTGCGCGTGTGTGTGTGTTCAGTTTGCTCTCATTCTGGTGACCATTTTAGAGCAGCATGTGAGACACTCCTACCAACATCTTCTTCTCAGAATATAATGATGCTGTCATCTTCTATAAAGTACACTGTGACAATATAAAGTCAAACATCTGTGGTGGTGCTTCTGTTGTGTTGTATGGAATCCAATTTGTGTACCTACACAGGTCTAATGTTCAAATCTGACCCCATTCAAGTGTGTGTGTGTGTGTGTGTGTGTGTGTGTGTGTGTGTGTGTGTGTGTGTGTGTGTGTGTGTGTGTGTGGTTGGTGGTGTATTACTGTCAGTATATGATCTTTTGAATCTCTTTTAATTTCAGTCCCACTCAGAACCTTTAATATAGCCCCATGAATCCAGCATCCTGTTTTTCCCTCTGCCAACATAACATCCTTTCTGGAGAACACTGGAGAATGTCATCATGTCAAAGATGCCTACACACATCGTGAAGCACAGCCCTTAAGTGACCTTCTTCAAGCCATCTGCAAACCACTGGATATGTGATTGCTAATTCTGTCATGTGGTGGTGCACGTCACATATGGGTAGAGGCAGTATGTAATACAATCACACACATCTCATTTGCTCACTCAACTGAGTGCAGTGAGATCATATTCTGATTTCAGGCACTCCTACTGTGTACAAAGAGAGCATCTGGGAAAGAGAAAAAAAATGTAAGCTTGTTTCCTGCCTTTCCTGTTAAGTGGTCTAGACTGTTTGTAGGCTTCTGAGGCCCCAAGCCCTTCTGTGTTGGAGGGAAGCCTTCTAGCTTAGTTTTGTTTGTTATAACTAGCCAGTTTTCTAGTTTCAACACTCAAATCTGTTTCTTTGAACTCAGCACTTGTTCTGAACTCATTGTAAGCACTACATAAGCTGCAAATTACTACAGCACTCAACTTTCCTCACTTGTCTAGTGGAAAGCAGTTTTTAGTACTTAATAAACAAGCACCTATCCAGGCATGTCTAACGGTCAGCTCCCAGTGATTTCTCCTGTCTACCTGATGAATCTCGGCATCTTGGGGCAATGCAGCAATTGCCTCATGTACACAGACAACCCTCTCCTCCTACCACCCAACACTACAACCTGTGAGAGATGCACTTATATAGCCAAACTGGAAGCAAAGCTCTCTTCACCCAAGACTGGACTAGACAGTCAGGAGGAGAAGGTAAACACTTGCACCACACCACACTCATCACATAGTCCCTCAAAACCTACACCACCAAAACATACACATAGAAACACAAAACACACACCTACATTCACGGAGGCTCTCAATAAAAACCTGCCCAAGCATCAGGGACCTCGAAAGCATAAAAGCAAGCAAACTCCACCCCCCAATACAACCCAAATGACACATAGCCCACAAACTCAGTGTGTCACTCAACCACAGCCCATAAAGCATAACAACGTCCCCAACACTCTAGTCATAGGTGACTCTATAGTCAGGTACACTGATGTTCCACTCACTAGACTAAACAAGGAGAAAGTTACTGTCAGCTGCCTGTCAGGTGCCAGGATCCTCCACATAACGCATGCACTCAGGTCACTCCACAATAAGTACAAATATGACACTATCATTGTCTAAGTTGGTGTGAATGACCTGAGACATACCTCCCTGGACTACATGAAAAGAAACATGGAGGAGCTCTCCAATCTTGTATCCCAGGCTGGTATGACCCTAACCCTGAGTAGCATCCTGCCATCACCCAGAATGATACCACAGCACAAGGACAAAATGATTGACTTCAACAATTGGCTAAGCTTCTGGTGTCATTCTAAGGGGATCCAGTATTTGTCTGCCTGGGACGACATGATCGACAGACCATGATGCTTTGCCAGAGATGGCCTGCACCTGTTGCCCTTAGGATTCCGGATACTGGCTAAGGCTCTTGTCACCCCTATAGTGCCTTTTTTAGGCAGGGTTCAAATGACAAATTCACCACCGTAACAGGTACAAGCAAGCAAAATCTGAGGGTAATGCTACTCAATGCTAAAAGTCTAAACCTCAAAATGCACTCACTCAAAGCACTCCTTAAAATGGAGAACATTGACATCTGTGCAGTGATAGAGACCTGGTTCAAAGCTCCAGAGAGCACCCCTGCATTACCAGGCTACAATTCATACCACACCTTTCGGCCACCTAACCCAGAATGAAGCACTAAAGGTGGAGGCATGTCCATATTCATTAAGGATATCCACACCTCCAGGCTAGTTGCACAGCATAATGCAGCCGAGATTATCCAAGTGCAACTAACTCTAGGCAAGACTGCAATCCAAATTGTAGCTTGCTACAGACCCCCTACCATGCCCCAGGATTCCCACTCCTCATTTCTTGATACACTGGAAAGTATTAGGGTACAACCCAACACCCTAATAATGGGTGATTTCAACTACCCCACCATTAACTGAGAAAACTACTCATGTACCAACTCATTTGCTCAACATTTTCTAGAATTCATAAATTCCAACACTTTGGATCAACTTATTCACACCCCCACCAGGGGCAGCAATATCCTAGACCTGGTCATTATCAACATGGGAAACGGTGTTCCACAACAGAGGTTAATTCCTCGTTGGTCAGATCCGACCACAAGCTAATCAGCCTAAACATCCACATCCCACCCCCACTCCCAATTAGGGAAACCATCATAAAAAACGTCTCCAAAGCCAACTTCACACTTCTTAAGACAGAAGTGGCAAACTTCATGACACTCATGCAGACGGACAATAGAGGTATGACTGCTGAGTCCTACACAAATGCACTTTATAAGCACTTACACGAGTGCATGGATCATGCTATCCCTAATAGAACCAAGATGTTATCCTCCAAAAAAGGAAGCCAATCTGGTGGTCCTCTGCCATAAACAAACTCTACAACAGAAGAAAGAAACTGTTACAAAAAAGAGTAAAGTCCCATGACTGGCGGGTCTCCCTGGTCAACCTCAGTAAGAAGCTGAGATCCCTCATAAAATCCTCCAAAGTTAGTTACGAAAACAAAATTGCCACTGACTCTAAAGACATCCACAAAGCACTCTATAGCTATGTCAAGAATCTCAATGGGAACACTCAGATCTGCTCTGAGTTACAGCACAATGGCACTAAATATACCAAACTAACTGATATTGCCAACATCCTGGCAGATAGGTTCAATGCTAACTTTACCCCCCTTTTACCCCCTAGAGGGCCCATCTCTATACTGGAAGAATGCAAAGTTCCTATAATCACGGCTGCAGAGGTAAAAAACACATTCTCCAAAGCTAAGAACACAGCATCCATGGGACCTGACAATATCCCAGGCTGCGTTCTACATGAACTACAGAATGAACTGGCACCCTACCTAAGTACCATGTTCAGTCATAGCCTCACCTCAGGCTTTGTACCCACTGAATGGTGCACCACGACGGTTATCCCACTCCACAAAGGGGGAGCCACGATGGACCCCAGGAATTACAGCCCCATTAGCCTGATGAGCCTGGTCTGCAAGGCCATGGAACGTATCATCATGGAACTCATAAACAAAGACATTGGTAATCTCCAAACTCTGGACCCTACCCAGTTCAGATTTGTAAAAGGCAGATCATGTCTCCTAAACCTGATTGACTTCTTTGAAGCAGTCACCAAAGCCATAGATGAGGGTAAAGTGGTTCACACAGCTTATCTAGATCTCGCCAAGGCTTTTGACACCATCCCTCACTCTGGAATTATAGATAAGCTCACTAAACTAGGTATAAATCCCTATGTCACAAGATGGGTTGCCAACTGGCTCACGGACAGAACCCACACTGTGAAAGTAGCGGATTCCAAATCCGACGTCAGACCAGTGACAAGTGGAGTACCACAGGCTTCAGTCCTGGGTCCTCTCCTGTCTGGTATCTACTTCTCTGAAGTGCCGGCTAACAAAGAAGGTCTTTGGCTAACAAAGTTTGCAGATGACTGCAAACTAGGAGCCATAATCGAAACTCTTAACGATGTGGACATACTACAAAAAGGCCTCACTGAGACAGATGCCTGGTGTCAAAGCCATGGCCTGAAGCTCAATGCCAAAAAGTGTATTGTCATCCCCTTTGGTAAAAACTCTGTACCCATGAACTACCACATAGCTGGTAGTCTACTTAATGCCGAAAATGTGATGAGACCTTGGGACACAGGTGGACAGTAGTCTCTCCTTTGATAATCACATCGCCACAGTGGTCAGGAAATCCTTCTACATGGCTCATCTCATCACAAAAGGATTCTCATCCAGAAAAAAAGAGGTCATTGTTCCCCTCTACTCATCACTCATTAGACCCATTATAGAGTACAATGCCCCTTTTGGTATGTACCTCACAAGCCATCTAAAACAACTGGAAAGACCACAGAAATACCTCACAAAGAGGATTACTGGCCTCAAACAGATGCCCTACGCAGACCGTCTCAAAAAACTACAGCTTTACTCCATCGCATATCACCTACTCAGGGGCTATCTCTTCCTAACATACAAAGCTATGTCAAACCCAGAGCTGTTGGACATGCACCACTTAAAGAAATCCCAATCCCTCCGAGCTACATGCTTTGGGGACCTAAACCTTGTCACCACAATAAATAGAACATGCTGGAGGGATAGATTCCTGTCCCAGAGACTTCCCATACTCTGGAACAGACTACCTATCTATGTCAAACAGAGCTCCTCATTAGCACTCTTCAAGAAAAATCTTGATGATTGGATGGGAAATAGGAAATTCATCCCAGGGATCACTTCTGTGGCTCTGCTCGACAGGGGCACAGGAAAATAATTTTCTTGGGTGGCGAAAGCCAGGGTACATTTTTTGGCTAGGCTTATATAGGCCCAATAGCCTAGTACCTATGTATGAACCTATGAACACATATGGACGTACCCGTACTATCTTACATCATATAGATATAGTGATTTTGTTTTAAAAACTAGAATATTGGCTGTGATTTTATGTGATGTTGGCCATTGGCCTAGTAATGTCCTATGAGCCTATGAAGATTGCACATGTTAATGTTGCTGTCATCCACATGTGCTGTGTTGAGGTGTGGATGTATGGTAGCTCTACGACACTGTATTCCAATC
Source organism: Protopterus annectens (assembly GCF_019279795.1). NCBI lineage: Eukaryota > Metazoa > Chordata > Ceratodontiformes > Protopteridae > Protopterus > Protopterus annectens. Next base: position 453,952,063 of record NC_056725.1, on the reverse strand, counting down.
TGAAATATTGCCTATCCGATCACTCTTCAAAATCCTAATGTCCTGTTGCTGCCATTTGATTATGTGTTCCTTCCATAACAGCTATAGTAATATGACTCCTGAGGACTGTTGCCATGGTATGATGCTATGTATATTGCTGCCTTAATAATGCATGTGTTCTTGTAGGGGAGTATATTAACACTCAACACATTTCTCATTCAACCATCACAGTAACACTTACAGTATGGCACACGTGTGCATGTGTATATCTACCATCATGAAATAAATAAAAAAAAGGTGGTACAACAGTCACTAAACATGCTACAAATAAACTGAAGAAATGGTGACTGGCTCAGTGTGCAGTGCAAGTTTCCAAATCCAAGTTGGAATCCAGAGATAAAACACACAAGTTTTCATTTAAAAATAAGATTAAATGCTTTTGTCCTTACATGTCAAGGACTTAGAAAAAATTAAATCAAGCCTAAAATACAGTTAAATATTATTTCCAAACCAGACATTACTTGCTTATTGGCTAATACCAAATAATTTAATAAGTTTGGCTGAGTTAAACCTTACTTACTAGCTCCTTCACTTAAAGAACTAGTACTATTAGACTGCTTGCAAACATGACAGTGGTTTAAACTGTTAAAGATCTTAAACTTTTTGTGAACATCCCACCTAGGTGAACAAAGATTCAAAAGAAAAATTATATGTATAGACAAAACCACATCAAGGCAAACGAAACCCCAAGATGTTAAGCATTCTGTTGTTAACTAAGAAAAACATTTTCTACCCATTGTATAACCTAGTTGTATGCGATTTTAATTTAGGCTTAATAGTAATATGGTCATTCAAACCAGGGGGCATGTAAAGGCACTGAGTCAAAATTGCCATAAGAGTTCTTTATATTCAACTGGCTTTTCTCAGTCCCCTCCCCAGGATCAAATTCCAAATTTAAATTCAGTGTGTCATATCCAGTAAGGTATGTTTAAAAAGGACACCTTAGTTTTTACGATGTTGTCAATGGTTAGATGCTCAGCCTCTAAGAAATATGTACACTGATGACATGCCACACATTTTTTGGTTCTATTTCCAACCCTAGGGTTGGGGTGTAAACCCCTTTCATAGAGGCTTTTCAAGTTTGATCCATTTTAAAAATAAATTTTTCATGGGTCCTAGGATCCTGCCACCCCCGAGTAAGGTGCACTTCAAAAGAGGAAACTGTGGGAATAAAGGTCTAGTTTACTTAGCTGCATGTGCAAAATGTAATAAATTATGTGTAGGAAAAACTGAAAGAACATTAAGAAAACAAATGTATGAGCATTATTACAGCATCAAGAGCAAAAATGTAAGCAATGCCCTTTTAAAACATATTTACGAAGTATGACACACGCTGAATTTCAATTCAGAATTTTAGAACTAGTTCACATTGTTCCCAGGGAAGGGAACTGGGAAGGCCAACTGGAATATAAAGAACTCTTATGGCAATTTTGTCTCAATGCCTTTACCCACTCTCCAGGTTTGAATTACCATATTAGTATTACACTTGTATTGAAATTACATGCAGCTAGGTTATAAAATGGATAGAAAATGTTTTTCTTAGTTAACAGAATGCATTTTTTTTTCAAACACCTTTATTGAATTCTCACTTGCGACATAGGCAAATTTACATTCATATAAAAGTAATCAAACTATATTAACATAAATATTATACTTCACATATATTGCTAAATATCATATATCCTAAATAATATTACATCAATTATCCAATGCCTGCCTTTTTTAAACAAGGAACATCTTCATTAAACCATCACTTACTACATAGGCAATCATACAGTTATATAAATGAAAACAAACCACACTGACACAGTTCTAATCACAAGCATTTTACATCACAAACCATACTAACACACTCCCAGTTGCAAACGTTATACATCACTTCAAATCTACCCAATCTTTCTCACTCATACATTACATAGCTCACTAAAGTCCTGCTGCTTTTCGGCCTCATTCCTCCCTTGCATGTATTGTTCCCACAAGTTCCCTTTTTTCCTATGTAGTTTGCTCCTATCCTTTTCTAAAGGTCTCAGTTCCAGTTGTTTTATCTCTGTTACTATATTCACTACTTCCAGTATATTTAGCTTAGATTTTGATTTCCATTTTCTAGTAACTGCTTTTTTTGGCAGTCACCATAATTAGACACAGCAAGGCCTTATCATGCCTAGGCAATTCTGATTCTGTATCATAGCTCAGAAAAATCACCTCCCTTGTCAGACAAATTGGCCCACCCAGCATCTCCAATAGTGCAACCCACAGAGAATCCTTAAAGTCTGCCAACTGACTGCAATCCCAGGAAATATGTTCCCAGTTACCTCTTTCTTCCCCTTCACACCTCCAACATTTACTATCTACCTGAGGAAAAATTCTCTGGAGTCTACTTGGTGTATAAAAATATCTATGTAAACATATCCATGCAAAAATTCTAAATCATCTAGATTTTGTTGCATATTTGGGAGGCTTACATATATCCTCCCATTGTTCCTTTGTGAATTGCCTATCCAATCTCTCTTCCCAATCCTTTCTAACCTCCTCTGATTGATTCTTATAGTTATTGTGCAAACTTTTATATTCTCTACTAATTATTCATTTTTTAATGGCAGCTTCTGTTCTAGATGCAATTAAAAACTCTACCAGTTCTGGTCTTTCATTTAGGAGCCCCCTATTTTTTTTTTCTTTTTGCCTATACTCTGATATCAATCCCTGATAGGGAAGACAATCTTTAACCTGCAGTCCAAATAAAGTTTTGGTGTCTTCCCATTCTATCATCTTTCACTCTCTAGTTATTTGCTCCCAATAACTTGGTTCCTTTGCCAGTTTTCTCCAATAAATTCTGGCCTCCTCTTGCCTATTGTCTGTATTCCTAATTGCAGTCCTCTCCTTTCTCCATACCCATGTTTGTTTATTTCTTAGGATACTTTTTGCTACTTCATGGATATAGTATTCTGCATAATTATTGCTATTCTCCTTAAAAGCCTGCATCCAAAATCACGGTCTCTCCTTGTTTCTTGAGTTTCCCCAATGTTTCATCATCATCCCTTTCCACTTTGAATTATAGCTTTCTGCTTGGGCTATGTATAGGAGTCTTAACTGTGTAGCGCTGAAATACCCCTTCAAATTGGGTAATCCCAATCTGCCCTGTTCTACTCGAAGAATCATCTTATCCCACTTGACTCTTGCCGTCTTCCCCGCCCAGGTGAAGTCCTTCAGCTTTTTATTAATTGTTATCCACAACTTCTCTCTCCTCTGCTTGATAAAAATAAACCTGATTTGTGTACAAGACTAAAGGGACTAAAAACATTTTAACTGCTTGTATCCTACTATACATATCCATATAGCAAATCCTCAATTTTCTCAGCTTTTGTATTATCTTTTGTTTTGTCTCTTCTCACATATCCTTAGCTGCCACACTAGAATCATTTTTAATCCATACTCCTAAATATTTCATTTTATCATGTCCCTATAAATATGGGTATTACTGAACCAGTTCATGTGTGGGTACATAATTGACTACTATTGCCATTGTTTTAGCTTAATTAATTGTGTATCCCAAAAAGATCTGAAATTGTCTCTAAATGTTCCACAACACTGTAATGTCTTTTTCTCATTTTGTCAGGTACAAAATAATGTCTGTAAATAAAGCCAGCTTTTCTTTACTACCATAATAATTACATCCTTGAATTTCTGAATCCCTTATTTTCTTTGCCAATGTTCTAAATATAATGCAAATAATAAAGGGGAAAGAGGACAGCCCTGCCTGGTTCTTCTGCTCAAGCAGAAATTATCAGGGAAGACCCCACCCACTTTAATTTTTGCCTCCAATCCCTCATATATTCTCTTAATCAAGCTTATATTTTTTTCAGGAAATGCATATGCTTCCATTCTCCTGCTCATAAAGTTCCAGCTTACTCTGTCAAATGCTTTCTCTGCATCAAGACCCAACAGCAGCAATAGTATTTTCTTACATTCTGCTTCCCTCTGGATCATCAATGTTCTGTTAATGTTGTCAAATGTTTGCCCCCCCCTCCACAAAACGACATTGATCCATATCTATCAGTTTTGGTATTACTTTTGCCATTCTTTTATTCATTATAAACATGAACACTTTATAATCATGGTTTAGTACTGAAATGGGCCTGTATGAAGCTGGATCTGATGGATCCTTACCCTCTTTAGGTATTACAGCTATCATTGCTTTCTTCCAGGATGGTGGTACTTCTCCTCCTCTTAAGTTATTGTTAAACAAAACCTTCCGGATCTTTATCAGTTTTTTTCCTCATAGCTTCCAAACTTCCACAGGAATACCCTCTATTCCTGGGGACTTTCCTGTAGATTGGTCATACATCTCAATTTTTATCTCATCTCCTCCTATCCTAATTGTTAGTAACTGAGCCTCATCTACCTCTAACCTTGGCATATTTATTTCTTCCATAAACATTTCCATTTGTATATTTTCTTGATGTTTATATTTCTCTGATTTATACAGCCTCTCATAGAATTTCCAAAATATTTCTAATACCTCTACAGGATCTCTTGTTACCTTCTTTGTTATGGGCTCACTAAGTTTGTTGACAGTCCTTTCTACTTTCTGTTGCCTGAGTCATTGTGCTAAACGTTTTTGTGCTCTAGTGATATTATCAAAAAATGTTGCTTAACAGCAATCTAAGCTTGTACATATTATCGAGGTAATCCCTTATTTTCTGCTGAGCATTCTGCAGTTGATCTTCTTCTTGTTCCATGAGATTCCCCCTATTCTTCAGTACTTTCACATCTGTCAGTCCCTCTAAATAATTCTTGTTACTTTTTAACCATGATTCCATTTATTTTATTTCTACCCTATTTTTAAACTCCACCTTAACTTTTTCCTACTCCCTAGCTATATATTCAGAAGAAATTTTGATCCTCTCTAACAGGACCTGTATAATCTCCACTACCTGTTCCTTAATTTTCTCTCTTTTCAACAGATAGGTGGGGAAGCACCAGTGTCTCATTTTTATTTCATTACCCTGTATTTTTATTTTAGCGATTATTGGTGCGTGATCTGAAATAGTTATTGAGTGGGTATCAAGACCTTCAATTAAATGCACATGTTCCTGTGAAATGTAAATTCTGTCTAGTCTAGTCCAGTTTTTATATTTTGAGGAATACTATGTAAATTCACTCTGAACTCCTATTACTGAATTCACATCTTCCATGTCAATTATTTTCATAAATTTCTTCATAAATCTACCCTCCTTTATTATATTTTCCCTCATGGGCCTCCCAGGAACATCTTCACTGGTCCAAATCAAGATCTAGTTCTCACCTATAATTAATATTCCTTGCTGAAAACTGATTATTTCCCCCAGAATTTTCTTAAGCGTCATTACATCAGTTTTAGGTGGAATGTAAATACATGCCAGTGTAATCCTCCTCCTTTACCAGTATTCCCTTAGCACTACAAATCTGTCACTATTATCATGTTTATCTTCTTCTATCACTATTGGAGCTCCTCTTGCAATTAATACAACTACTCGTCTTTTCCTTGTCTCAGGTATTCCACTGAATAACCATCCTGAAAACCTTTCTTTATCAAATTCACATGCTGAGTTCTTTCTAAGTGCATCTCTTGTAACACAATTATTTGCACTTTGCATCTTTTAATGTAGTTCACTACTCTTTCTTGTTTGTATTTATGTGTGAGGCCATTTACATTTAAAGACATTAAAGAAAGCATCATTGTATTAAAAAGTTATTATTCCCACCTTTTATGTATAACACCGTTTTGTTATGTCCATTTCCAGCTTTTGTGTTACATGCATACACTGTTTGGCAGGTTGAACTTTAATACAGTTGTTTCTTGTCATATACATTTGAGCCTATGTCACATCTTATAAAATTTTTGTTTCATTGAAAGCCCTCAAACAAATAAACAACAAAATAAAGCAAACACACCCCAATACCCGCTAAAACTATTAACTTAATACTAACACACAAAACTATGTAAACCTTCAAATATTGAAGTTTTACCCTCTTAATAGGAACAAAAGTCCCAAACTGGCAGCCACACTCATAGACTTCAGTTAACCTAAAAGAAAGGTTATCCATGGTAACACACACATGGTGCAGCCTGTGCTTCTACTAAGTGCTGATTGGTTTTGTCTCATCTTTATAGCTCTTCCAGCTGAGAAAACCCCTGAATGTTTTCAGAGAACATTATCTACTTTGGGAAACCCCTGAATGCCTTCAGAGAACATTATCACTTAGCCAATGTCTCGTTTCTTTTTTTTTTTTTCAGCCAATCACTCTCCACCAGATAGTAGCCAATTTATTTTTATCAGATTGTCTCCATGGAGACATGAGAACCAGGCAGGCAGTTTCTCTTTATTAGATTGTTTCCATGGAAACATGAAGACCATCTGCAGAATTGTTACTGAGCTTACATGTATTTGCTAGAAAAAAGCCTCATAATATTCAATGTTCTTTTTTATCAACTTGCTCTCACTTAAAACTTGTAAATCAGTCTAAGTTCTTTAATCCAGTCATTTTCCAAGCAAGAATGAAAAAAAGCACATGAATTTTTCTTTTATCATGCTTTTTAACCAGGCTTTTTATCTGTATTACAGTGCCTACATTTCTTAACACTGAACAAGAAGAGAGAGAGAGAGAGAAGGGAGAAAGAAAAGAGAAAAAAAACACCAGTACTTGTTTACAATCTCCATAAGACTTAAAATAACCAAAAATCTTTACTTTATAGCATTTAAAGAAAACCACATACCACAAAATTGCTACTATTTAAGGAAACAAAATCTTTACTTACAGTTAACTTTCTCCCTGCTCTTGCCCTCCCCAAAGCACTTTTCCGAACATTAATGACATGAAGTAGGGCATATGTTTTAGAGTCCCCCACAAGTCCAACAAACTCTGAAAAAGTCCAATATTTACAGATTTTCTTGTTCTGTCATATTTCACAAATATAATTATTGCATTGTAATCCTATATTGTTACTGGTTTTATTACTGTTCATCTATAAAATCTTGTCTCTGCTTCATTTCCAAAATGCTCTCAATTATTTTAGTTAACTCTTGTGCTCCCTTCCTTCTCTCCAACATTTTCCGTTGAAAATTTTGAAAAGGTTTCAAAGGTACAGTCCCTCTGTGGTCTTTAATACCAGGAGAACAAGAAGCAGAATCTTCTTCTTCACAGCTTACTTTTGTTGGACAAACTTTTGTTTTTCCTCCTTAGCATGTATTTCATCAAAAAATGGTTTTGTCCCTCCAGGGAAGAATACCTTGAAGAGAGCTGGGTACAGCAGTTTGAATCTCGCAACTACATCTTGACATTCCCTGAATAGTGGAATCAATTTGCTCCTCTTCTGCCTGGTGTACAATGAGTAATCATTCTCTACACTCTGCTGTCTCCCATTTTCAGTATTTTGTCCTTCTGCCACAATTTTGTCAGAATCAACTCATTCTGCTGGTAGGATTGCATCTTGGCTATTAAAGGTCTAGGTTGCTTCACCAGGCATGAAGAATACACATGTTGTGCTCTTTCAATTAACTCTTGATTATTTGTGCTTTCATAAAACTAATGCAGTCCATTCCTTCCAGCTTCTCTGGTATATCTGAAAATCTCAGATTTCCCCCTACATGTTTTGTCCTTTAATTCTATTATTTTTTGAAACATATCTTCCTGAGCAGTCTCATATTCAGCCAACTTTTTCTTTATTTCAACCTCTACTTTTTGCAGCTTTATCATCTCATCTGAATATCTGTTTAAAGCTTCTTCCATTTTTTCTAGCCTTATGTTGTTTGTGTTGATATACTCCATCAGTGTTTTGTTTATTTTAACCAGGTGTGTATGCAGTTGTCATATCTTCCTGTAGGTTACTGGAAGTCATGTCCAAAGGTTACATTGCTTTTTGCTGAACAGCTGCAGAACTCTCCCCAGTCAGTGTTTCTTCCTCACGTTTTATAGCTTATTTTTTCCAGGTCTTCTATATTTCCTTATTCCTGGCATCCAGGCAATGCACTTACTAGTCAGTTACTGAAATTTACCCATAAACACAAGTCTACTGGCCTTCTCTGCTGAGTTTCTCTTTTCACACTGTGACAGCTAGAAATAAGCTATTTCTCAATGTGTGGCCATCTTGGAAGTCCCAGTTAACAGAATGTTTAACACCTTGTGGTTTCTTTTGACTTGATCTGTTTTTGTCTGTACATATTTTTCTTTTGAATATCTTTTCTCAACTAGATGAGCTATCCACAACACGTTTAAGATCTTGAACACTTTAAACCACTGTCATATTTGCAAACAGTCTAATAGTAGTACTTCTTTAAGATAAGGAGTTAGTAAGTGAGGTTTAACTCAACCAAACTAAACTATTTGGTATTAGGCAATAAGCAAATGATGTCTCATTTAAAACTAGTATTTAACTATCTCTTAGGCTTGTTTTAATTTATTCTGATGATGTCCTTGACTTTTAAGGAGGAAATCACTTAATCTTATTTTGTAAATACAAACGTATTTGTTTTATCTCTGTCTGGATTCCTACTTGGATTTGGAGACTTGCACTGCACACTACACTAGTCTCTACTTCTTCAGTTTATTTATACCATCAATAAATGCCATGTGACATACAGCAATATTACATCATACTAATTACATGAACACATATACCTTGTTTCATCCACATATTGTAATGCTATTATGTACCCAAACATATAACCAGTTCAGATTCACTTGCAACTATGGTGAACTAATTGTATACCCAGTTCTGTTGCTGTTCACAAGGATTATTCAGGTGTTGCCACCAGCATTGTACAACTGTTAGCATTTGTGTCATTAACTGCTCTGCATGAACAGCATCCACCTCATATGTAATGCACCCAAATATGGTATCAGAACCCTCATGCAAACCCTTCCAATGATAAACATATAGGCATATGATGTGCAAGTGATGTAATGATGTGAAATAGATAGAGATGTATGACTGTATTAACAGTTCCACTGTGTGTCATGTGATGCATACCTAAGGCTTCATTTGGAGGTGTTCTCTCAAATCTTTCTTTTTAAGTACAAAATCTTATGGTGAATACACAGCTATGCACACAGATGGTTGTGGTTAGCACCAACAATACTCAACCAGAGCTAATAGACAATCTGCTTTCTGATAGATTTAGAACAAACTTCAACCCACTTTCCCAAGTACTTGTTATCAAAGTATACATGCAAACATTACTCAGCATTTCAGCTCAGGAAAGCAGCTCACCTGTGTGTTCTCTGAGCCTACAAATACTGCATCAATGACTCTTACAACATCCCAGATTACCTTATCAATAAATTTAAACCCGACTTAGCAAACACAGTTGGATCCTATTTAACCACAGCCTCCAGACAGGCCATTTCCGTCAGAATAGTGGACAGCTAACAGTCATCTGTCTGAACAAGGGTGACCATCACCTGCCACAGGGAATTATAGACCCATAAACCTGATTTACCTATCCTGAAGTCAATGGAAAGAATCTTCATGGACCTTATCAACAAGGACATCAGTAATCTCATGACTGTGTAACAAACACATTTTTAATTTTCTAAAGCTAGATCATGTCTGTTAAATCTGGTTGACTTCTTCAAGAAGGTCAACAGGCCATGGATGAGGGAAAGAATGTGCATCCCATATAACTTGACCTGACCAAGGCATTGCACATAATTTCACACTCAGTTATTACAGAAAAACTGTCTCAACTAGCCATAAACCACATCACCAAGTAGATCACCACCAGGAAACATTCTATCTACGTGTTTGAATTCACCTCTAGCAAGAGGCCAGTGACCAGTGCATTACCACAGGGTTCTGTACTATGCCCTTTCCTGTTTTGGTATTTAATTCACAGAAGCCAAGACAAGCTTAGACAGCCTTTGTGCAACCAAACTTCTGGATGACTGCAAATTGTGGATAGTCCTTGAATGCAGTAACAGCATTGATATACTGCAGAAAGTATTAACACACATAAATGAATAGTGCCAGAGCCATGGAGACACACTAAATGTCCAAAAAAGCATAATTAATTTCTTTTGTAAATCAAATACCCAAGCTAATTACAATATAGACAGCATGCTCCAATGAGTACACCCAGTGGTATATGATCTGGGTACTCAGGGAGATAGTAATCGTAAGTTTGACCACCATCTTCCCACAGTGGTGGCCAGTCCCTTCTATGTGGCATAACTCCTAAATATGGGCATGACATCCAATTTATTATAATTTCATTGTACTCAGCCCTCATCACAACAATAATTGAGAACAATGCACTGTTTTGCATGTAACTCATCACACGTGCAACAGCTGCAGCAACACCAAAGATCTTGAACAAGGAAGATGCACGGTTTACTAGATAAGTCCTACATGGAAAGATTGAAACCCATATCACTGTAGACTGTCCCCTACATACTAATAAGGGCCAATTTGTGTCTGGCCTACAGGGAAGTCTCCAATTAATCCCTGATATAAATGTCACACATTGCTAAAGCAGACTGCTTGAGGATCACTCGTTCAAAGGATTATAACCTAGCCTCTGACATAAATTATGTTGGAGAGAGAAATGTGTCACAGACACTAGCCCTTCTCTGGAACAAGCTTCCCATTCACATAAAGTGAAGGTCTTTCCTGATCGTATTTGAGTGCAACCTAGGTCAATGGATGGTTAATGTTAAGTGTAATCCTAGTGTTGCCCCCATGTCCCGCATGGATAGAGGCAGTTGGTCTTAGATAACATAGCATAGGTTCATAACTGTTTGTTCACATAGATATTTAAAATTGTGAAACTTGTGTTAAATATAGCTAGGGCTTTATGGCATTGTGGAACATTAGCCTAATACTCTCCTATGAACCTGTGAACTCCAGTTGTATCCTAGGTACAGCTATAGTGTGACTGCACAGTGCCACGGATGTAACAGTACATCACCAGAGTATTACCACTCGATAGTTTGCATGAACACATATGCATGCATGTCATGATTTCATGCCAGCATAACATTTTCACTGGCAATGTCAGGGGACAGTGATCATGTGGCACTACTTGAGGTTCGACATGTGTTTAAAGTGTGTGCTTCATACATTGTTTGGCATGTGAACAAATTAACAGAGTGACAGCTTCCTTGCTTATTGATGCTAGGCTTTGCACTGCTGTAGTTTCTGTGCACATGGGCATAGCTGATGCATTGCCATCAGTCTCACATACTGATGTACCATTCATTATAACACTCCAGTTCTTAATTCAGACATCAATTGAAGGTGCTTCAGACAATTTATCTATTGTCATTAAATGTGGCAGATGCATGCAATACACAGCTGTGTGCAGAAAATCCACTCATAATAGTGTGCCGCTTGTAAGTGTTATCTTTATGGCCGATACCTATGCCAGCCAGGGATGCTTTAGTCGAGTGTATTACATTTGGTACAGTGAGCTGGCACACATATTGTTGCCCATACAGAACCGTTCTTTGGTATGCATCCCTATTAGGAATTGACAGTGCAGACTTCTTTTTAAGATGTAGAAGATGCATGTATGACACGTCTTTCTGTGTTGCACCGAGTAAATATGGAGCTCGACAACGTTGATGCTATGGGTTCTATTGTTGAATGTGTGCCTTGTACCTATGTGTCAAGCCAACCTCTCAAATGGCAAAGATTCCACTGAATACAACTCCAGGTTTAAAACTGTCCCACTTAACTCCTCCAAAGACAATTTATTTTTGGAAAAGGAGTGGTGAATTTCCCTCATAGAATACTGACAATCATTATAGTTGTACACGTGTTCCTGCAGAACATGTATAATAACTTAAACTCTCATATTCTGGCAATGTCACAGATTAATTTTGTTGATATATTTAAATTGTTTCTGACTGTGCCTGGTTCACACAGCAGTTGTCCATTCGTCTGTTGCTGTGTCCATGATTGGTTGCAAGGTATGCTGATATTACAGTCATATTCAAGCAAGTAATTTTGCAGATCTTCACAGCACGTACATAGCCCCTATTGTATATACCATCCTTGCTAAATCTCCTCTCCAGTGAGCATGTCAGTGATGTTTATATCACAATCATTCATCTCCATTGACACGTAACCTTGTGTGGTGATATACATATACTCACACAGGAGGTATAAACAGCAGTATGTACTGTGCTAGCTACATATGTGCTTACTGCTATGCTCCTGACCTGTCTTGGAAGTGTGCATACATTGACATATCCTATCTTGGGCACATTGCCATATTTTATATGCCCTCTTCATCTTTCTTCATTCTTATCATTCATGTCTGTGGCCATTTTAATCAGCACATTTACCCTCCCTTGTGTATTTATCTTTCATTGTATTTGCCCTTTCTATTCACATCTATTATTTCAGTCTGCAAATACTTGTAGTGTACATTTTTCTATAATGTGTTAATACTGCAATTATTGCAGCATTTTCACCCCCTGGAAGTCATTGTGGTTGTCCGTACAATCTTGCAGAGCAGGTTTGCCAACAGACAAACTTGTATGCTTCTTCATTCTATGTTCATGCTGCTATGCATGTTTTCCAGCAACACATTGCTGGCCATGAAATGGTGCTTGTATTCATGTAAGCGCAATGCACAGCATGCATATATGATTATCACTGCTGCTCATCTTGCTAACATGTAAACTCTGTGTAGGCCATGAGTGGAGCCCTACACAGAATTTATTGAATCCCCTGGATAATCTTTACTATGACACTTTTTGATTTAATGGTTTGGAATATAAATGGGTAGTTGACAAGAAAAAATAAGATGAGGCACTGACTTATATTTACAACAGTAATACACAAGTAGTAATGTTACAGGAAACACAGAGTACATTATATTTTTGTAAATAAAAAGTGGTAAGGAGGATTTCTTTGCTGGAATAGAAGGATAGCAAAACAAAGAGGTCTTAATATTAATTAAAAATGGTATAGGAAAAAACACTGAGGAACAAAGGACAGGCAGGGAAGATTTATAGTGGTGAGAGATTGTGGCAGGGTACAAGAATTACACTGGCTGCACTAAATAATCCGCCATAAGCAGTAGCAAAGTGTATAAAGAACATTATGGGAGAAGTTATAGCCTTTCATGAAGCATATATGACAGTAGCAAGAGAATGGAGCAGTACAGGAAGTAAGGAAGATAGCGTAGAATATTGGCTGAGGGTAGATACTTAGAAAATTGTATGCATGCATTTGGACTTATTGATGTAATGAAAACTGTGTATAAAAGAAGTGGAATATGCATATTTCTCTGCAGAATATGGTCCCTGGGCAAAATACACTTCAAAAGTGTCAACAATGTGGTTCCTGTATGGTTTTTCTCAAAAAATATCTGTAAGATGATCTGAACTACAAAAACACATCCATTGATAGTGACATACTGTGTACCTATACAAATGAAGTTTCCTAAGCAAGTAAAAGTATATTGTGATAAACATTGGGATTGTCTACAATTCCTTCTGAAACAGAAGACATTTAATGAATGAGAAGATCAACTTTAACTGAAAAGTTATTAGATGTGAACCTAAGCAGTAAAGACAATGCAAAGAACAAGGATAATTGCAAACTGAACACAAGAAGCTTAAATGTTTATGAAAGAGTATTTGAAAAAACATGAATGAATATAGAGTGATGCTTTTAAAACACCTATTTTTTATAATAACCACAGAGCAACCACGTTGTTGGCTCAATGTCTGAGGTAACAAAATGCTGAAAGGATGATTACTAAAATCAGGAAATATGACAGCAGCATGTAGAAGTGGGGCCCAGGAAAAATCATGAATGTAAGCATGAATTATTACAATACACTGGGCAAACAGATGTAGAAATTAAGGATAACACACAAGGAATGGAAACATATTTCAGACAATTACTAGAAAGAGGAGTATTGACACAAAAATAAAGGAAACAGAAATCACAAAAGCAATGGGAGACCAGAATACAGGGAAACCCTTAACAGAGATAGGATTTCAATAGATGTCTTGAGAAAGAACACGAGATAGTAAAAGTATAGGTAGCAATTTTAAATAATATATTCTGGGTGGAGATATACCTCTGACATGAAAAGAAGCAATAGTGGCACTTATATGAAAAGAGGGGGAAGATCCCCTTGATCAACAGTCATCATACAAACTTATTTCAAATCTGAATCATGATTACAGAGTATTTATCACACTTTTGCAAAAAAGAATGGCAACTATATTTTTAACACCTTTATTAAAATATCAGTTATGATACAAGTATAAATACATTAATATAAAAAGAAAAAAACATATTAGCATTTGTCATATTCATGCATTATACATTACATATATGTCTTCTCTCTTTTTTAACAAATATTTGCCTCAGCATTATATAAGTTGTCCCGGTCCCCTTCAATAAACACATCAGACCGAATGACATTTGACGACCTTTATTAAAACTTTCATAACATAGCTTTGATCACCAAAATTATTAATTACAACTAGACACAATATAATTGGTTCTAAACACAGCATAAACATCCTTGTAATGCTAATCAGGGCAGCGTACCTACTCACCCTATCCTATAAACAGTGTCCATGCCTTTGCTTGTTTACTTTACTTATGAAGCAGCATCCAAGACTCACTTCATACCCCATTTACCCAGTAAGCAGCATCCATACCTGCACTCACTTACTTTACTTATGAAGCAGCGTCCCAATTCACTTCATACACCATTCATTGAATTACCTTCGACCAAATAAGCAGCGTCCTTACCTCCGCTTGCTTATCTATTCAGCAAGCTTCCTCCAGCTGTTCATTTTCCTTTTCCCAAATCCTTGAAATGAACATCCAGACACCAGAGGGGGAACAGAAGAGGGCAAGCCTGTCCATCTTCTCCACCAACCAGCCCGACCAGGCTGTTCCCCCTCCCTACCACCCAAACATGTTCAACCAACTACCTCCCATAAAGGGAAGGGTTAATCCAAACATCATTCAGTGTACCCATCATCAACCCCATGTCTTGACATACCGGCACTGAAAATGCCATAATGAAACTAAATAAAGTAGGATTAACCATAACCTCACTGTACCACCGGAACATCCGCTCCAAGAGCATACATTCCCTTTTAGTCAGCTTCCTTCAAGCCACTAACCATGGCTCGACTTTTTTGGAATGATAACATATAGCCATAACAAGAGCCATGGAAACTATAACCCCTTGAACACAAATCTGCACCCAGTCAAAGAAAAACCCTTAGCAACTCTAGAACCCAGGACCCTGTCAACTATAGCATATCACATTAGCCCACCAAACTACACAGCTCTGGATATGCAGTAACCTGATTATTGCAGGGAATAGTCTAGCTCCAAACTTTAATGACCTGACACTAAGTGCCAGAAAACCAGAACCCCTTGACCTAGTTCCTGAAAACTCGCCTATACCCAGCAATGAAGTACTCTACATGCCCAACCTTAAACACCCCCAATTCACTCATTATCAAATGGCAATCACACTACCTACTCAAGGGACAAATTTATCACCCCATAGATACCACACATTAGGAACAAACTCCAGCATCCTATCAAAGAACAACACGTGATTGGCCCTTCCCCCAAATATGGTTTATGAAAAATTATATGATGCTTATTGCTCGCTGTGATGGATTTGAAGTCTTCTTAAGACACTCAGTCTTGCTGGCTGTATTCTGCTAAAATCAAAGTCTGGTTATATTTGCATTCACAGTCTGTTGCATACAGAAACTTGCAGAATATACACTGATGAGAGAATATACTTTGCAGCACCTGTCTTTAAGAGCACTAACCAATAACTTTATAATAAACCACACATACTTCTGTTACAGCTTAAAGTACTGTTCCACTTTATTTCTCATATAGTACAGATGATGTGAGAGATATAACATTTACCTTGAAACAAATGTCTCTCTACCTATACCTCTAACATAACTGGATTCATACAGATCTTTATATACAATTTTAGTCATGCACATACATATACATTTCCTCTTGGTATTCTATTTTGGAGAATTGCTCATCCTGTAGAAACAGTACTACTTGTTGTAAATGCTGACGCAAATGCTGACTTGATGATATTATTTTTCAGCTTCCTTGTTTAACAATGTCTTGTCACATTTTTGCTGAATTTATAAGAAGCCAGCTTTTCTGACAGCGTGAACATCCTGTTTTTGTCTTTTATATAAGAACATCTGTTCTTGTGCCAATGCTGATAACAGTGTCCTGTTGTCCATGCAGAAAAACATGTTTTTAAGGAAACACATTATTACAGTGTCATTGTCCATTCTTTAAAAGCAGATTTTGCATCTTTGCTCTTGCATACATCCTGTTTTTAAGTTTGTAAGGCAAAAATGTCCATTCAGCAGATTCCTTATTTTCCAAGCCATGGTCATTTAGTATGAATGCTGATCACATATTACTAAACTCTGTTTCTGCATTTAAGCAAGCTTTATTTTATACCTTATTTATGTTACATATTTGTAACATAATTGCTTTTAACCTTTTATTCACTGTTAAATACACTCTAACAGTTTAAACAATTGGATGAGTAACTATAATTACCCCAAGATTCCAACCACCTGAAAGCAATGGTTGAACTCAGCTGGCTTGCAAGGGCCATAGGGCTTTAGCCTAATAGGTTCCTGTGCTCCTATGAATGTTGTGACTCTACTCCTCCTGTGGACTCTCCACACCACATAATCAGTCCCCAACAGTATTACCCTGGCCCACCTACCTCTTCCTAACTTGCCCCACATTCCAATGCAATAATCAGCTCCCACGCTACTTGAACACAGTGCTCTAACTTGCCTTAATGACCCAAACAAAGGGGATTACCAGTGACCGCATTGTGCTCCACTCCAGCCACCAAAGCACCCCCAGAAAAATCCATTACCTTGCAATTTTACCTCATTCCTGCCACTGACCAGTACTCTCTGTGCACTGCCCTCTCAGCCTCAATATACACCACTGTGCCAACTGTGACTTCCACTGCAACTGGCATCCTTCACTCTGACCATTGATTGATCCACTAACTGCTGCCGCTCTGCACATCTGCCATCTGCGACCCCGCAAAACAAAGAAAACTGTAATTCCTCTTGACACACAAGATGTGACAACCGTAGTCACTGCCAAGAGCTTACCTCATACCAAAATGCATAGATTCATAGATTAAAGTCCAAATATTCAACATCCCCCCAGTCGTCCTTCCGGGTCACCCATGCAACTATACTATTCTCAAATAAATCCAGCTTGTCCAACTCAACCGCCATCCCTTGTTTCCACCTGACAATTAAATTTCTCTCCATCAAATTCCTTCCCAAAGGCCGCCACAAAAGCAACTAGTCTGGCAATGCTTTACCCTACCCAGCCGCAACCAACCCCCCCATATTATTCCCCCCACCAACTCCTTCTCTCACATTTGTAAGCTAATGCAACCCCCCCACGAATAAATCTAATGGTTTGCTAAAAGGCCATCCCTCTGAAATGCACCAAAAGGTGCCACCCTGTTATAACAGAACACTAATGTATAAACCCAAGAAAACTGAATGACATGCAACTCTGGAAGCCCAAAAGTTGAACAGCCTTAATCCGCTGATTACCTTTAGCTTTTCCCTCAAAGCTCATTTCCCACGTGTAACCTTGCTTCTGATAAAGAGTTAAACATGGTCCATGTGTGCAAGGCATCCCAAAACCATGCCCTACTAAGGGCTGCAGCTCCTCACCCATCCCCAAAACATTTGCACCTAGAATGGCCCATCAAACCTACCTGCTCTTAACAGTCATACATATACTAACTTCCTACTATCAACCCAACATACCAGTCAAATGGCACCCTAATACTCAATCTAAGAACCATAACCTGGTACATGAGATTAATTGGCTAGGTAGCCATAATTCACCCCATGCTCCTCCCATTTCCCTCTTGTACCAGAGCAACAGTTGCTGCATATGGAAATACAGGTGGAACTTGACTAGGCTGTAAATGCCTTACAGCCACTAACCTAGTGACTTCCCATGATCCGGTGATTGCTGGGACTCCACTTCACCAACGGGAAACCCAGACTCACTATAAGCAATCCCCAACTTTGCATTACCTGGCCCCCCCCACATACCTCCTCCTCTCCTACCCCTACACTACCCCAGTTGCACCAACACTGATATGCCTTAACAAAACTGAATAAAGTCAGATAACATGTGACCTTATTGTTTGCCACTCCGGCAATGGACCTCCACCCCCACAAAATCCCTTACCTTTCAGATCCACATCCTTAAGCCACTGAGTATTGCACACTGTGCACTCCCCCATCTGTGACCTCATCAAGCACCACTTTTGTGACCAGGGAGCCTCCACTGTAACCACCTGCATCACTCTCTGGGTTCGCTTCCTCTAGGTCACTGACCAGTACCCCTGCTGCACTTCTCACCTACAAAAGAAAGAGAAAACTATCAAACTTTAAAGCAGAACTGTGCACAAAGGTATAAAGGGTAGAACAAACCCCCCCACCAAAGGGGGGTCCCAGGTCCCAGCAGCCACGCCCCCTGAAAAGTATTGTAATAAAAGTTTCAGACAATGCAGTTAGAGGAAACCTGGGCATGGGTACATAAAGTAGGCCTGAGCTAACTGCCCCTGTGGGACTTTTAACCTAGCCAATTCACCCTGTGAAAGTCAAACCCTGCCCCTTGGGTCTGTAAGTCCTCTATCTTACCCCTGATACCAACCTACTTCTGGCAAAATAAACCTGTCAGGTATTGCAGCTAGAATACGCAACAACCCCTTACAAATATGTAATAGTGTAAAACCAGTATACCGCAAAGTCTGTCATGACTTGCTAACCTCAATCTTAAGTGAGTAGCCTCTACCACCCACAATGTTATGACACAAGCACCAAAATATGGACATGCTGCAAAGCTCCCTCTACCTCAAAGCACAGAACCATGAACCAAAACATGGACCTATTACAAAACTCACCTTACTTCAAAGCCCAAAACCATGCACTTCCCCCCTTTTCCCATCTTTAATACAGCAAAGCAAAAGCCCTAATACTAGACTACCACCTATTAAACAGGAACATTAAGCCACAAAGCAAAGAAATGCGACGTACCCATGTTTGCATCAATCAATGGCACACTATCAGCCTCTGCTGGAACCAGCCAGTACCCAAAACTATGCTAGCCTGCAGCATAGGGAAAGAAATGAACAACAAAACCCTAAGTTGAACTGATTATGTTCCTCTCCTTAACATACAATTCCTGATGCTGAAAGTGTGACATGGTTAAGTGACTTCTATCCTCAATAATAAACCAACCATCACTTTCAACACCCAGGGTCCGATTCCTACCTCAGGAATAGGAACTTTGATGGTTGTCATTATTTAGCAATTTTATCCTAGGAGTCACAATCTGTCAAATTATAGAATAACTTGGCCTCCAAAATCATTGTGAACCATGCCAAGTAAAATCGGATCAACATAGTAATAACACCTGCTGTCTTCTCTCAGCTTATACAGTTCCAAACTATGGTCACTTCATATCTGTAAACTGATGAAGTCCTATTCAACTATTAAAACCATGCTATTTCTCCATCTTTCATATATGTGATGTCATGGTTACCTGTCCCAACTGACTTTAATTGTCTTTTCATGCGTAGCAATATTTCTTTAAGGAACATTTAACTGGTCAACTCAGCTACTTGCTCATATTATTCATACCTCTTTAGCGCTTTCAGAGACAACTGCTTCCCCCCTTACACTCTGTACTATCAGTACCTGCAGCTGAAATTCTGTACGATTAGTAGCTACAGTCGCACTTGGAAGAGACTGCGCCTCCTCATATTATGCTGGTAAGCTTTTCTTTTTTTTTTCATGACTGAAGACTCAGCCAAAGATTAGAGAGAAGTAAATCTTAAGATGATAAATGCTCCACCACTACTTTTTTATTTGATTTCCTAGCATTTTTATTTATCTGTTTTTTAAGGCATATGCAGGTGGATTTATTAACAAGGTGATAATAATGCTATTTAAACAGCACCTTGCAAAAATGTCAGTGAATGCTCCATTCAGATGAAAAGACAGCACGTAATAAGAGCTAGCTCATATTAAAGAACAAATTAACTCATTGTAGTTTTATTCACTGAATATCACTATTAATAGATGATGTAGGTTTCAACAAGTCATGCATTTAATTATTTTAAGTAGCCAGTCTGGAGTAAAATAACACCAGTGTTCAAAGATGCAGGAACCATAGTTCATGAATCAGATGGGGGTACATAACAAACAACACACAAAAAAGGGGCAACAACCCTGAAGACATGGGAAACCACTACAATTATTTCAAGTTATTAAGTTTTAAACTGCTTAGTACTCGAAAGTGAGCTAAATGAGGAGTAATGCAATCTCACTTCCTCAGTCTAGTCAGTAAATGAAAAGAGAAATAAAAGATACGTATGAAAGCTCCAGTTACATTTACAGTTACACTTTGTTGACTCAAGATACCTAAAGAAGTACTAATGATGACAGTAGTAGTAGTATTACTAGCAATAATGCTACCAGAACAAATGTTACTAGTATAAGAAGTAAGAGTGGTAAAACACAACTGGTAATAATGCTGACGATGACAGAAGGAATGAAAGTGCAAACTCAGACGTTCCTACAGCACATGTGATGTGACAGTCGTTTCTGTACCTCATCCAGAGCCCGAGAAACAATCCACCACTGCAGGAAGGCATCAGCTCAAAACCTGAGAAACCATACCAGGCCAACAAATGGCTGCCTCGATTGCCAAACAACAAATCGCAACCATCTCAAGGTAGGAATAGTCTTTGTAGCCCACTCTCATCAATGAACACCAAACCCATTGAGAGCATGGCACAGAGCTTCCTCACAAGCTTGCCCAATGTACGCAACACTGGGAAATGCCACGCAACCCCACCACAACTACCCTGCTGTGCAAGAGGCCCAGCAACAAGGATCAAGCTGCGACCGACCAGGCGACAACCACAGAAATGTTTGCATCTATCATGCCATGAAAACGAGCCTAGCTAGGCGAAACCACTCAGCAGCCTGAATGCAAGACCAAGCCCTCATCCTCACCCAGAAATGACAGTGATGGCTATTCTTGGTTAAGGAACACCCGTTATACAAATACAAAGTATCAATAAAATGATTGTGGCGATAAGTATAACACTGATCCTAAGCTGTTGACACAGCAATGTACCCTATTCCTAAAGTCTGCCTTTAACATGACCGTAGTGCTGACATTAAACCAACTATCCAATCCAACTGAAAGTCCTGATTCTTGCCAACTAGAAACATCATTGAAAGGGCCATTCTCATTTGAAAAGCACTGTCCCTTCCCCATACCATATGGTACCCTGCACCCTGCTTGGGCTACCCATCATAATACCTTAAGGCAAGTTAACAGTACAAAATTTAGTAAATCAGATATTTAAATGAGTCAAAATGTGAAACATTCTCCTTCCCTTTCAAGAGTACCACCACCAACTCACCCACTCCCCCCAAAGTACTCCACCCCCCATTTGAATCTTAACCCACCATGAAACAGAAGAAATAAATTACCATTACCCAACTCTTCCCTGCACATAATTACCAAACCAAGGCCTACCTGATCCCTTATTACCAACCGGTCATCATGGATGTAAACCTGCACTGTAGCAAGTTCACGCCAAAATGTGATAGCATACCCAGCTACACTTGTCTAAATCCCCAAGCCCCTCCCCACCCTTATCTCATTTCCTCCCAATCATCCTTCCTTCCATTTAACCCTTTCACCTCTCCAGCCCAACTAATTCCCACTAATATATCACCCTAACCCCTCTTGAAGATGTCCCAGGACAACTTGGTTTGTTACCAAACATCCTTTGCTCAAATTCTGCCTTCCCTTAAAACTCAACCCTCTTCTGGAACATTATGCTGCATCCATCGTTTCCAAAAATTCAATTTATTTCTATGTCATTTGCTCCTTCCCTTTTTTAAGGATTCCATCTCTAGTTGTTTTATCTCCTTTAATATATTCAGTACTTCAATAACAGCTTCAATAACAGCTGGTTAAGATTTTGATTTCCATTTCCTAGAAATAGCTATTCTTAGCAGACAATAGCTTTAAACTTAGTAAGACTTTACTATGTATGGGCAATTCAGATCCTGTGCCACAACAAAAATCATTTTCTTAGTTACAGTCATTTGCTATCCCAACATTTCTGACACAGTACTCTGTAGGGAATTTTTTAAATCTGCTAATTCATTATACTCCCAAAAAACTTGCTCTTAGTTACCTCTCTCTTTACCATCACACCACCAGAATTTGTTATATGTATAAGGAAAAAAATTCCCCAAAGTCTGCTTGGAGTATAAAAATACCTGTGTAAACACTTCCAAGCAAAAATCTTCTTGCCTTTGTTTCATATTTGGGAGCCATACAGATGTCCTCCCATTGTTCCATTCTAAATTATCTTTTCAGTCTCTCTTCCAATCTTTTCTAAACTCCTCTGATCATTAGAGTTATCATGCACTATTTTATATGCCTACTAATTACCTTTTTATCAGAAACGTCTGTTCTAGATTTGACTAACTACTCTAACAGAGCTGGTCTTTCACTTAGCACTCCCCTCTCTGCCTGTAATCTGATACCTATCCCCCATGGGGAAGACTGTCTTTAACCTGCAGTTTAAACTGCTTGCTCTCATCCCACTCTGCTACCTTTTCCTCTTTACTTACTTACTTGTTCCCAAGACCTTGGCTTCTTTTGCAATTTTCTGCAGTAAATTCTAGCCCCCACGAATGACAAAATAGAATACCACTAATAGGTCATACTATATATCATAATAAGAATGACATGAGAGAGAGGGAGAAAAGAAAGACATGAAAGAATGGCATGGGCATTTGGAGAAGAAAGAACAAAAAACAGAGATTTTGAGAGCAGATGATAGCAGGAGATGCTCTAATAAAACAGAATAAAGCTAGACCAGTGTTTGTGTTACTGCAATTAGATCAATTTGCATATACTTATATAATAA
The DNA here is from genome assembly GCF_019279795.1 of Protopterus annectens. NCBI lineage: Eukaryota > Metazoa > Chordata > Ceratodontiformes > Protopteridae > Protopterus > Protopterus annectens. The sequence goes on along the minus strand of NC_056725.1, from coordinate 453,928,973 downwards.
TGGAGATCAAGAAAGATATGTAGAGGTTGGAAAGAAATTAAAGTGCTAAATCACAAATAATATACTTTATAACTGAGGCCAGAACAAAATGGCAGACTGGAAAAAAGTAATAATTACAACATACAAGGCAATATTTGTTTTGATACGATAATACACTACAAAGGTAAAAACAGAATGGGATTATTAAATAAAAACATCACAGCTTATCAGTAGACGGAAATATGTCCTTTTACAATATAAACAAGTTCACATTTACAAGCATTATACAATACATATACTGTTATATATCATGTAATGTCAGCAACATTACATAAATTATTCAATTACTGCCTTCTTAAACCTCATTCCTCCTCCAAAACATTTTTCTGTGTTTATTGTTGCCACAATTTCTATTTCTTTCTACGTAATTTACTCCTACCCTTTTATAAAGATCCCACTTCCTGTTCTTTTATCTCTGTTACAATATTCACTACTTCAAGTACTGTTGGTTTAGATTTTAGGAAAATATGTCTTCATCCTAGATATACAACTAAATCAAGAAAATTTAAAATTTTTGCATGGAAATGTTTTTACAAATATATCTCTTCCCCTTTGTGACTTGAAAAAATGTACTTGCAAATAAGAGGCATTTGATGGTGATGTGATGGTTCAGAAATAAGAAAAGGTTATTGGGAACATATATTCTGTGAATAGGAGTAGTTTGTTCTGTACAAAAAAAGGGCTTGAGCATGCTAAATCTTATACTCAGAAGAAAATTTAACCTAATTTTGGAAATGTTTTTATTGAGCTGGGGAAAAATAACTTACTAAAGAAATGAAAGCTTTAGTACGGATAGTGGCTAAGATAGCTATAGCTTGAAAAGGCAGTTAAGTGGGATATGTTCTTTCTCCCCATAGAACAAGGTAGTTTAGGAGTACCTGATTTGAAGGGATACTAGAGCTATGCATTCAAGGGATGGATATATATATATATATATATATATATATATATATATATATATATATAACACAAGCAGAAACTTACAAATCAATGTGGAAAGGCATGATGATGAAATGGGGGTGACATGGGGTTCAAGAAACATGGAGAGATAATAGGATTTTGGATGCAGGTCCTTAAGGAGTACAACTATCCAGAATATTACATTTACAAAGCAGCAGAAAGTATTCTAAGAAGTAATTCAACACAGGAATGAAAAAATGAGATTTTATCAAATGAGGTGACTACAAGAAGATATATAGAATACAGTCAAAGGGGAATCATACATTTAGATAAATGAAAAGAAACTATACCAACACAATCCTAGTTGTAATCCCTTAACATTGCAAACCAGATCGACACACTCCCAACTGCAAACATTCTACATCACTTATAATCTACCCAATGATTTTCAGTCAAATTAATCTACCAATCATTTTCAGTCAGACATTACATGGCTCACTTAAGTCCTGCCTTCTTTTAAACCTTATTCCTCTCCTTTATATTTTGTTCCCACAATTCCTATTTTTCCTAAGTAGTTTGCGCCTACCCTTTTCTAAAGATCTCAGTTCCACTTGTTTTATCTCTGGTACAATATACACTGCTTCTAGTATAGTTGGTTTGGATTTTGATTTCCATTTTCTAGTAATTGTTTTTTGGCAGTCACCATAATTAGGTACAGCAAGGCCTTATAATGTCTAGGCAATTCAGATTCCATATCATAGCTCAGAAAAATCATCTCCCTCTTCACACCAATCTGCCCACCCAGCATTTCTGACAGTGTATCCCATAGGGAATCCATAAAGTCTGCCAGCTCACCACACTCCCAGAAAATATGTTCTCAATTACATCTTTCTTCCCCATCACACCTCTATTTTCAGTCTACCTGAGGAACATTTCTCTGGAGTCTACTTGGGGTATAAAAGTAACTAAGTAAACATTTCCAAAAAAATCCTAAATCTAGATTTTGTTGCATATTTGGGAGACATACATATATCCTCCCATTGTTTCTTTGTGAATTGCTTATCCAATCTTTCTTCCAAATCCTTTCTAACCTCCTCTGATTCTTAATAGGGAAGGTAATCTCTAAAATGTATCCCATTCATTCTTGGCATCTTCCCATTCTGTCATCTTTCTCTCTCTAGTTATTTACTCCCAATACCTTGGCTCCTTTCCCAGTTTCCTCCAATAAATTCCAGCCCCCTCTTGCCTATTGTCTATATCCCTAATTTCAACCATCACTATTGGCAGAATCTTCTTTCTCCATTCCCATGTTGGCTTAGTTCTTAGGATACTTTCTGCTACTTTACAGATATAATATTCTATATGTTTATTGCGATTCTCCTTAAAGGCCTGCATCCAAAATCCCAGTCTCTCATTGTTTCTTAAGCTTCCCCCATTTCATCATCACCCCTTTCCACTTTGAGTTATAGTTTTCTGCTTGTGCTATGTATAGAAGCCTTAACCGTGTCACTCTGAAATACCCCTTCAATTTGGGTAATTCCTATCTGCCCTGCTCTACTGGAATAATCAGTTTATCCCACTTGACTCTTGGCATGTTCCCCTCCGAGATAAAGTACTTCATCTCTTTATTAATTGTTATCCACAACTTCTCCTCTGGTTGATAAAAATATGCCTGACCTGTGCATAAGACTAAAGGGCCTAAAAACATTTTGAATGCTTGTTCATAGATGTGTACTAGGCTAATGGCCCTGGAGCCTTTACAAGCCTAGCCCATAGAAGTGTACTAGCATCATGCCACCCAACATTAGTTCCCAGTGCCTCTATCAAGTAGAGCCACTGGGGTGATTGCCGGGGTGAACTTTCTATTTCCCATCCACTCATCAAGATTTCTCTTGAAGAGGGCCAGTGAGATGCTCTGCTTGACATGCATGAGAAGTCTATTCTAGAGCATAGCATGGGCAGTCTCTGGGTTATGAACTTGTCCCTCCAGCATGTTTGGCTGATTGTGGTAATGAAGTTGAGGTCACTGGAGCATGTGCTACGGAGAGATTGGGATTTCTTTAGACGTATCATTTCTAACAGCTTTGTAAGTCAAGCAGAGATCGCCTCTTAGTAGACGATATGAGACAGAGAATAGATGGAGTTTTTGAGTCTGTCCATGAAGGATAGGTGTTTAAGGCCTAGGATCCTCTTCCTAAGGTATTTTTGTGGCCTTTCCAGCTGTTGCATGTGTCTAGTGAGGTGCATGCCAAATGGGGCATTATACTCAATGATTGGCCTAATGAGGGAAGAGTAGAGTAGATTGGCCTCTTTCTTCCTGGATGCAAACCCCTTGGGAATGAGATGTGCCACACAGAAGGACTTTCTGACCACAGTGGCAATGTGGTGGTCGAAGGAGAGGTTGCTGTCAACCTGTGTCCCCAGATCTCTTATGCCTTCAGTGTTCAGTGGACTCCCATCAATGTGGTAATTAGTGGGAACTGAGTTTTTCCCAACGGAGATGACAAAGCATTTTTTGGCATTAAGCTTAAGGCCATGGCTTCAACACTAGTCATTGGTCTTAGTGAGGCCTTTCTGTAGGATGTCTACATCACTTGAGGAGTTAATAATGGCTCCCAGCTTGCAGTCATCTGTGAACTTGGTTAGCCAGAGTCCCTCTGTGTTGGCCTGGACTACTGAGAAGTAAATGCCAAACAGGAGAGGACCCAGGACTGATCCTTGTGGGACTCCACTCGTAACTTCTGAGAGGTGCCAAAGTCTGCTCTTCAATTTTTCCATTAGATCTGCTAGTTCTCTCCTCTCCTCTCCTGTACCTTTACTAGCTTATTAGTCTAGCACTTTACCATACCAGACTTGTTGCAGCAATTATTGTAGCACACAAAAGTGCTACCAGCACTAAACGTTCTACAAGGAAACAGCTCCAGTAATTATTATTAATGCCCGCCCACCCACCAGGCATGTCTAAAGGTCAGTTCCCTGTGCTTTCGCCTGTTAACCTGGTGAACTTGAGCATCCTGAGGCGATGTAGCAACTGCCTCATGTACACTGACAACGCTCTCCTCTTACCTCCTAACACTCAGACTTGCGAGAGATGCACTTATATATCCAAAATGGAAGCCACGCACTCTCCAGCCAAGACCCAAATAGCTGGTCAAGAGGAGAAGGTCAACACTTGCACCACACCACATAGAACACATAGCCCTCCAGAACACACACCAGCACTGCCTTCACATAAAAACACAAACCATACACCCACCTTCATGGAGGCTCTCAATAAAAATCTACCCAAACAGCAGAGACCTCCAAGGTAGAAATGCACTCGACCACCACAATACTAACCACGAGATACATAACTCTCCTAAACAGTGTGCCACTCAACCAAAGCTCCTAAGGCAAAACAACATGCCCAGCACACTAGTCATAGGTGACTCAATAGTGAGGCATACTGATGTTCCACTCACTAGGTTGAATAAAGTAACAGTCAGCTGCCTGTCAGGTACCAGGATCCGCCATATAACCCACGCACTCAGGTCCCTCAACAACAGGTACAAATATGACTCTGTCATTGCACATGTGGGTGTGAATGACCTGAGATGTACCTTCCTGGACTACATGAAAAGAGATATGGAGGAGCTCTTGGATTATGTATGACCCTAGCCCTGAGCAGCATCCTACCATCACCAAGAATGATACCACAGTACAAGCAGAAAATGATTGATTTCAACAATTGGCTAAGTTTCTGGTATCATTCTAAGGGGATCCAGTATCTGTCTGCCTGGGATGACATGATTGACAGACCTCGATGCTTTGCCAGAGATGGCCTGCATCTGTCACCCCTGGGCTTCAGAATACTGGCCAAGGCTCTTGCCATCCCTATAGTACCTTTTTTAGGTGGTGTTCCAAAGACCAAATTACCACCATAACAGCTACAAACAAATGCAATCTGAGGGTAATGCTGCTCAACGCTAGAAGTCTAAATCTCAAAATGCACTTGATCGAAGCTCTCCTTAAAATGGAGAACATCGACATTTGTGCTGTAACAGAGACCTGGTTCAAGGCAGCAGAAACCACCCCTGCACTACCAGACTATAACTCATTCCACACCTTTCGGCCCGGAACCTGGACTGAAGCTCCAAAGGAGGTGGTGTTTCCATATTCATAAAGGATGTGCACACCTCCAGACTAGTAACCCAACATAATGCATCAGAGATACTTCAGGTGCAGCTAACATTGGGTAAGACAGCAATTCAGGTTGTACAACTGAGTTTCAGTCCAACATTAAATACATCACTCAATTACTGCCTTCACCTTAAACCTCATTCCTTCTCCTGAGCATTATTCTATGTGCATTTTCTCACAAATTCCATTTATTTCTATGTAGTTTACTCATTCCCTTTTCTAAAGATCCTACTTCTAGTTTTTTCTCTTCTTATCTCTTTTACAATATTCATTGCTACAAAATACAGATGGTTAGATTTTGATTTCCATTTTCTAGTAATTGCTTTTTTTTGGCAGCCAACAGAATTAAACTTAATAAAGCCTAAGTATGCCTAGGCAACTCAGATCCTATGTCCCAGTTGAAAAGAACCATTTCATTTGTTACAGCCATTTGCTCCCCCAGTATTCCTAACGTAGTACTTTGTAGAGAATTTTTAAAATCTGCCAAATCAGTATCATTACACTCCCAAAAAAAAGTTCCCAGTTATCTGTTTCGTCCCCATCACACCTCCAACATTTGCTATCTATCAGAAGAAAACTTCTTTAAAGTCTGCTTGGTGCATAAACTACATATACAAAACTTTAAGGCAAAAATCCTAAATGTTCTGGACTTTGTTGCATACTTGGGAGCCATACATATGTCCTTATATTGTTCATTTCTAAACTGTTTTTCCAGTCTCTCTTCTCAATGTTTTCTAACCTTCTCTGACGGATTCTTATAGTTATCATACAATATTGTATATTCCCCACTATTTATCCTCTTTTTAAGAGCAACTTCTTTCTAGATTTGACTAGCATCTACCACAGCAGGTCTTTCACTTAAAACTTCCCTGTCCCTTTCTCTTTGCCTATATAATTTTTTTAACAGGAAATATATTTATTTATTAAATTATCAATTATAACATAGGCAATCATACATTTACATAAATGAAAACAAACCATATTATCATAGTTTTAGTTGCAAACATTATGCATCACTTATAATCTAGCCAGTCATTGTCAAACATTACATAGCTCATTCAAATCCTGCCTATTTTAAACCTCATTTCTTCTCCAAAACATTATTCTGCATGTATTGTTTCCACCATTCCCATTTTTCTATGAAATTTGCTCCTACCCTTTTCTAAAGATCCTTTTTCCAGTTGTTTTCACTCTGTTACTATGCTCACTTCTTCAAGTACGGTTGATTTAGATTTTGATTTCCATTTTCTAGTAATTGCTTTTTTGACAGCCACCATAATAATACCCAGCAAGGCCTTTCTATGTCCAGGCAATTCTAATTTTGTATCACAACTAAAAAATAATAATTTCTTTAGTTACAAGAAGTTGCTCTCCCAGTATTTCTGAGAGTAGACTGCAGAGTTTTTTTTTAAAGTCTGCCAACTCATTACATTCCCAAAAATATATTCCCATTTACCTCTTTCTTCCTCATCACACCTCCAACATTTGCAATCCACCTAAGGTAAAATTCCTTGGAATCTGCTTAGGGTATAAAAATATCTATACAAGCACTCCCAAGCAAATATCCTAAATCTTCTAGACTTTGTTGCATATTTGGCAGACATACATATATCCCCATTGTTTCTTTGTGAACTGCTTATCCAATCTCTTCCCAATCCTTTCTGACCTCCTCTGATTGATTCTTACAGTTATCGTGCAATATTTTATATGCAGTACTAATTATTGCCTTTTTAACACCAGCTTCTGTTCTAGATACTACTAAAAACTCTACCAAAGCTGGTATTTTGCTTAGGATCCTCCTATTTCTTTCAATTTCCCTACACTCTGATATCAATCATTGATAAGGAAGGCACTCTCTAGCCTGTAGTCCAAATGAATACTTGGCCTCTTCCCGTTCTATTACCTTTCCCTCACTAATTATTTGCTCTCAACAAACTTGGTACTTTTGCCAGCTTTCAGCTCTCATTTTTCTATGGTCTGTATCCCTAATTGCAGTCATCACTATAAGCAGAATCTCCTTAGTTGGCTTAGTTCTTAGAATACTTTCTGCTACTTTATGAATATAATATTCTGTATGTTTATTGTTATTATTATGGGTCTGCATCCAAAATCCTAACCTCTCCTTGCTCCTTGAGCTTCCTCTCAGTTTCATCATCCTTTTCCACTATGAATTATAGCTTTCTGCTTATGTTATGTATATGAGCCTTAACTGTGTAGCTCTGAAATGCCCCTTCAAATCAGGTATTCCCAAACCACCTTGTTCTAATGGAAGGATCAGCTTATCCCACTTGACTCTTGCTGTCTTCCCCTCCCAGATAAAATCCTTCAACTCTTTATTAATTGCTATCCACAACTTCTTCTCTGGTTAATAAAAATATGCTTGACCTGTGTATAAAACTAAAGGGAATAAAAACATTTTCAATGCCCGAATCTTGTTATCCATACCCATAAACAACAGCTTCCAGTTTCCTAGTTTTGTATCATCTTTTGTTTATTCTCTTTCCACATATCCTTAGCTGTCATAACAGAATCCTTTTTAATACATACTCAAATACTTCCTTTTCTCGTCTACATATATATAGATATTGTTGGATCAATTCATGTGTGGGTACATAGCTTACAGCTATTGCCTTTGTTTTATCTTCAATATTTTTATATCCTGAAAAGAAACTATCTCAAGACGTTCCACAACACTGAGATGTCCTTTGTGGTTTTATCAGGTCCAGAATAATATTGCCTACAAATAAAGCCAACTTTCCTTGATTACCATACCAATTAAATCCTTGAATTTCTGAGTCCTTTATTTTCTTTGGCAATTTCTCAAAATACAAAGTAAATTACAAAGGGGAAAGAGGAAACCCTTGTCTGGTTTCTCTGTTCAAACACAGCTTATCAGAGAGGAACCATCCCACTTTAATTCTTTCCACTAATCCATCATATGTCCTCCTAATTAACCTTATTTTTGTATCAGGGAATGCAAATTCTTTCATTGCCCTACTCATAATATCTCAGCTTACTTTGTTGAATGCTTGTTCTGCATCAAGACCCATGAACAAAAGTGGAATATTCTTACATTCTGCTTCCCTCTGGATCATCATTGTTCTATTAATGCTGTCAAATATTTACCTCCCCTCCACAAAACCACACTGATCCATATCTATCACTTTTGGCAACACCTTTGTCATTCTTTTAGCTAATACAGGCAAACACTTTATAATCATGGTTTAAAACTGAAATGGGTCTATATGAAGTTCGGTCTTTTGGATCTTTACGGTTCTTAGATAATACAGCCATCACAGCTTTCTTCCAAGAGATTGGTGCTCCTCCTCCTTTCAAAATACTATTAAAACAAAAGTTATGTACTCACCATAACAATGTATCTGTGTTCTCTTTCCATCCTTCCTCACCCAATGGGATTTGGCTGTTTCTTCGGATCTGACTTCATCCGTTTTTCAGACTTAGGATCCATAGTTTAGGCTCCTCCCCTTACGCATAATCCTTTTCCAAACCCCAGCAGTACCTCAGATCAAGTTTGCCTGATATATATATATATATATATATATATACACACACACACACACACACACACACACACACACACACACACACACACACACACACACACACAGAGTATATATACATAGAGAGAGAGAGAGAGAGAAAAAAGAAAAGGGAATCAGGCCATCTATGCTGGAGCTGTAGCAGGGACAACATTTTAAGTGCCCTAAAAACACACCAGAAGTCTAAATGCTGATATTCCATGAAATGGAAGGGGGAATAGAGGGGGGGGTTGAGGAGGGACAGAAAGAAAAATGGGGAAATGTCAGTAAAACCACCAAAACCAAAATAAAAATATTAAACTGACCGACCTAGCCCCATGGTAAATGAGCCAACAAACCAAAGGAGCAATCAGATGAAAACTTTATTATAAAAATGATTTCTAGTTAAGCACTTTTGTCCCACTGGGACTTCATCAGAAGTGGGAATTTGATACAAAATTGCTTAAATACATATACATATATATATATATATATATATATATATATATATATATATATATATATATATAAAGTCACAGGACTTAAGTGATTTATTAGTGGCCATGTGATCTTTTTTTTTTTTAAATATATTTGTGCAATGTCATATGTTGAATTCCCAATTCTAATGAAGTTCCAGGTAGGCTGAAAGTGCTAACTAGAAATCATTTTTACAATAAAGTTTTCATCTGGTTGCTCTAGCAGTTAGGCAACCCTTCAGGAGTGGTGATAAGGCATTTTGGTGTATGGACCTCAAGTCTTGGTTCTGCAGACCTCCTCTGATATCTTCCATTAGGGTACCCCTGTACCTCAGGGATCTGTCTCCAGAAGAGTCTTGGGAAAAGCCTCGAGACTTACAGAATAACATTTTCTTACCCCCTTTCTGGTTCCAGGAAATGGTCCTCTCAGGGGCTGAAAATTGTATCCCTACAGCAGAAAGAATTTTCCCATCCTTTTCACCCCTGGAGAAAGTGTCCCTTATCTTGGGGCCAAAAAAAAAATAGTTCCATCAAAAACAGCAATGATGAAGGACATTAAAAGGGTTCTGCAAAATCACACAAGCACATCTGTGAATGCCTTTGCCTGCAGCTCTAGAAACATCTTCAGTTGCATTAGAAATCAAATGCATGGAGACATTAGAAAGTGATTGCAAGATGGCCAGTTGCAAATCCACAGTTTTCTTGTCTTCTGCAGAGAAGGACCCACAGAGGGACTTACAGGCTTCCTTAGTCAAGTCCCTCTGAAACCTCATCATATGTGCCAAGTAATTCAGTGATCTCAAGACAAAAGTCACTGAAGCATACCATAGTATCCACAGCTAGGCCATTGCTTCAATGAGCATGGTCTTTAGGAGTTACTAAATCAGTTTCTTCAAAATCAGTTCAGCCACATCCAGTTCCTTCCATGCCCAATGAGGTCAGTCATCTCATCAGCTGGGGATCAACCCAGAAATTAGCCGAGTCAGTGCCAAAAGCTTCAAGGAAAAATGATTCCTCCTGAGAAGGGGCTTCAGAAGATTATCCACCTTGCTGTCTCAATAATTCAAGAATTTCTCTGAAGGAAACATCAAAAAGGGGCGACATGGGGACTCCTCCCCTTCAATGAAATCCATATATTCTGAGAGAGATTCCTGTGGGGAGTCAATGTGCCTTCTCTTCATTTAGGCTTCTGAGGAGCTTTCACTTGGGGATGTTCTAGGAAAACTCAGATGTCTGAGGAGAGTCCCAAACAAGAACTATCTCAAAGCTAGTGTGCATTGGTTGCATGGATGAGACAAAGTCAGTAGGATCAGGACCCAAGACTGGCAGTTGTAGAGGGGGTGGAGCAGAGGGAGGGTTGAGGCATGGATGCCCCTTGTTCTTGACTTGGACAGGGTGTCTCTACAGCTTCAAAAACAGATGGTGAAGGAGAACACAAAACCTCCTTGGTTGGCCCCTGGAGCTGAGATGACCAAGAGAATCTCCCTGACCCTGCCTTGAGACTGAAGTCAGAGCTGAGCTGTTTAGTACAGAAGCGTCTAGTAGAAGAGATAGCTCTGAAAATCTTAGCATCAAGTCTCTTGGGTGCAATGCACACTTCTCAACTGTAAAGGTTTTTGCAGAATGTCCAGATTTTTGCCTCGTATTTTTGGTCCATTTTTATAAAATTGTGGTTTTCCAGCAAATTATTGGCAAGGAGTGAAAAACTGAATATAGAAAATAATGACAAACATTTGAGTTTCAGACTTCATACCCTCCAGAAAAATTCATGCTAACACAAAACATGTTATTCTATCAACTTTCTAAGTTTGTAAGAGAAATACTTAAAATTTGTCCCTATTTCTAGGCCTTTGTCCCCTATTATTTATGGCTCTGTCCAGATGATTTGATCTAAGAGGTTGAGAGGTATGGTCCAATGGGAGATAGAGCAGGGAGAACTCCCATATGAATCTGAGTCCTGAGGAATTTCCTCATCATTCTATCCACATCAGCCTCTGACAGACTTCTGTTGGATCTGAAGGAAGAAGAGGAGTAAGGGTGTCGAGAAGTTCTCTTGGCCTGTGTCTCCTTTAAAAAAAAGGGGGGGTGTAATCTGGAAGCAACCAGCTTGGGAAAATCTTGGCTTCCTATGAGAGGGAATCCTGGAAGAAACAGAAGACAGATCCAGTTGAACAGATGGGTTCAATGCCTTAGACACCTTAACTACTGAAGAGGGAATCACTTCCTTGATTCTTTAGCCTTGTCTTTTTATTTCCCTTGTCCCCCCTTTGTGCTTGTCCTAAGGCTTCTTTCCGGACAGTGACACTCCAGAGGCAGACAATGAAGGAGGTGGAAGAATGAGACTTTTAAGGACCAATTTGTTCCATCGTGTGACCACTGCCTTGTGACCAAAGGCATAGCAGATGTCAAAAACCTCATCTAAGTGGCTAGCTCCCAAACTTATTGTAAGAGTCAGAATTTGGCATCTTATAACCACAAGAGATGCACTTTTTAAGACCTGTTCATTTATTTGCCATGGCTAAGAGAAAAAACAACCACAACAGCAACAATCACACAGCAAATAATGTAAAGTACTACAAGAAAACAACAGAGGAAAAAACAAAGGATACTAACCATGGTAAATGCAGGATTACCTATAGAACAGTGGGTAATGATAGCAGAATACCAACGATGGTAAGGAGAGTTATCAGACAAAACTAGTAGGAGTAAAAGAAAGGCCAAGTAGCTGAAAGAGCCACAGCAGCTGCAATTAAAAAAAATAAAGAAAAAAAGTTAAGAGGAGGATGAAATATGATAAATAAAAATAGCAAGGAGAAAGAAGTACTAAAGTACAAAAAAAAGATTTACACTTATCTCTAGTATGAGCCATGAAATCAAAGTTCAAATGCAAACAGCATCAAATGAAATCTGAGGTATTGTTAAGGTTTGAAGAGGATTATGGGTAAGGAGGAGCCTGATCTATATATCCTAAGTCTGAAAAATGTCCAAAGTCAGATCCATAGGATCATAAGAGGTTACTAGGCTAACAGCACCATGCCCCTTACAAGCCTAGCCAAGTTCAACCTATGTTCCCAAGGGTGTCTGGTTCAAGCAGATACTAAAATCAGCACCTATTACCCCTGTCCCAGAAGGACGCAGGTGGAACCCCTGGGGTGAATTTCTGGTTACCCATCCAATCATCCAAACTGCACTTAAATAGGGCCAATGAGGGGTTTTGTTTAACATGAATAGGAAGCTTGTTCCAAAGGTAGGGCAACCTCTGTGAGACAAATCTGTCTCTCCAGCAAGTTCTGTTGATGTCAAATATCAGGTTAAGGACCTTTGAGTGAGTGACCCATGTGCCATTTGACTTGCAAATGTGCAGCATTTCCATTAAAGCTGGGTCAGATATTGCTCCATATGCAAGGCACAGGTCGCCTCTAAGCAGTCTGTATGACACAGAATAAAGTGACAATGATTTTAGTTTGTTCACATAAGAACAGATCATGAAGGCCCTGAATTTTCTTTGTAAGGAAACTTTGTGGTCTCTACAATTGCTGCAGGTGTTTATAAAGGAACATACCAAAAGGAGCCTTGTACTCTATTATTGGCCTCATGGTGGTGGTGGTGGGGGGGTTATAACTTCTTTTTTTCTAGAGCAATGCCCTTACTTATGAGGTGAGCAATATAAAATGCCCTGTTTACTACTGTGAAGACATGGTGATTGAAGTTAAGGCTGTTGTCAACCTGTGTGCCCAGATCTTTCACCACTAACATTGTGCTTAGGGTATTGCTATGGATATAGTAGTTTGCAGGAACACCACCTTTGCTGAAGGGGATGATAATGCATTTTTCTGCATTAAGTTTAAGACCATGACTTTGGCACCAGTCATTAGTCTGCATAAGACATTCTTGCAGAATGGACATTGCTAGGGGTTTCAATGATCGGTCCCAGTTTGCAGTCATCAGCAAACTTTGTCAGCCACAGTTCTTTACTTTTAGCCTGTACTTCAGAGAAGTAGATTCTGAACAGTAGAGGTCCCAGAACCAATCCCTGTGGAACACCACTGGTTATGGGTCTGTTGGAGGAGGTAGATTCCCCTATTTTGACCATATAAGTTCTACCAGTCAGCCAGTTTGCAAACCAACTGACAATATATGGGTTGATACCCAGCTGGGTGAGTTTATCAATGATGACTGAGTGGGGCATTGTGTCAAAGGCCTTGGCTAAGTCTAGGTAGATCCTATGCACAGATATGTCCTCATCTAGGGCTTTGGTGACTGTCTTAAAGAAGTCCACCAAGTTTAAGACATGATCTCACATTGACAAAGCCAAACTGGGTGGGGTTGAGCATTTGGAGATTTCCTATATCTTTGTTAATAAGGTCCATTATGATTCGTTCCATGGCCTTGCAGATAACGCTGGTCAGGCTAATGGGTCTATAGTTGCCAGAGTCTATGGATGCACCCCCTTTGTGCAAAGGGATGACAGTAGCTGTTTTCCATTATGCTGGGATGAATGCAGTGCATAGGCTGTGATTGAAAAGCGTGCTCAATGGTGATGCTAATTCCTGTTTTAGCCCATGTAGAACACAGCCCAGGATGTTGTCTGGTCCCATAGAGGCTGTGTTTTTGGCCTTGGAGAGGGCATTTAAGACCTGCTCCTCAGAGATACTAGGCAGGGGACAGGTGTTAGGAATGCTTTGGGGCATATTGGGTGGGAACAGGGGAGTAAAGTTTCCACTGAGCCTGTCAGTCAGCAGGTTTGCTATATCTACAGGTTCTAAATATGTAGTATCATTAACTACGAGTTCAGCGAAAAATCTGGGAGTTATCTTTGAGGTTACGGATGTAACTAAAAAATACCTAGTGGCTATCCTTAATTAGGGAAGCTAATTTTGATTTATAGTTAGCTTTGGAGGACTTCACTAGGAGTCTTATTTGCTTGTTTAAGTTGAGGAGGGAGTGTTTCCAGTTTTGAGACCGTTCCTTCCTACTCTTAGACAGCAATTTCTTTCTCCTATTGTATAGCATATTAATTGCAGTTGCCCACTAGGCATGTTTGTTTTTACTTAAAGATCTTGCTTTGGTTCTATCAGGTATGGCAGAGTCAATACAATTGTACAGGTGCTTGTATAAAGCACTGGTGTATAACTCAGCATAGGTGTCTGTTCTGTCAGTGGGAGGAGGGCCTGTGAAGCCATTTATGCTGTCACACAACAGGTTGTAACTGGCCTTGGAGAAGTTTTTTAGTCTAGTTGTTGCTAAGGGCATTCTTGTGTTATAGTTACTTCTAGCGAGACTGATTTGTGGTCAGATCTCACCAGGGATGGCCACACAATGGGGGTGGTGCAGTGGTCCCCTATGTTGGTGAGCACCAGGTCCAGGATATTTGAGTCCCTTGTGGGTGTGTCAACCCAACCAGGCCATTGGAGTTAACGAAGTCCAGTAACCTTTAGGCAAGTGAGTTAGAACACGTATAATTTACCCAGTCTATGGATGGGTACTTAAAGTCACCCAAAACCAGGGCGTTTGGTTGTATCTTATTTGTCTCAAGTAGATCCAAGTAGGCTGAGTGGATGTCCTGATTCATGGAGGGTGTACTATAGCTGGTGATGACCTGAAGATGGGTCTTACCTACAGTCAATTGCACCTGAAGTAATTCAAGGGAATTGTACTGTTTAACCAATCTAGAGGTGTATTTATCTTTAATGAACATTGATACACCACCTTCTTTAGTTCTCACTCCTTCAGTTTACGGTCTGAATGTGTGGAAGGAAATGTAACCTGGTACAGCTGGGGTGCTGTCTGGAGCCTTAAACCAGGTCTCAGTGACTGTACAAATGTCAGCATCTTCCAGGGTGAGGACTGCTTCCAATGAGTGCAGTTTCTGGTTTAGACTCCTAGCGTTTAGCACTATAAACTTGAGGTTGTTTTTAGAGGGTATTTTTACATTGGGAATTTTTTTCTTATGACATTGCCTAAAAAGGGGACTGTGGGGATGGCAACAGCCTTAGCCAGTAACCGAAATCCCAGGAATGACAGATGAAGATCATCTCTGGCAAAGCATTGAGGTCTGTCCACCATATCATCCCAGACTGACAGATACCGGATCCCCTTCGAATGACACCAGAAACCAAGCTGATTGTTGAAGTCAATCATTTTTTGTTTGTATTGAGGTATCATACTAGGCAAAGGTAAAATGCTGCTTAAGGCTAGGAACACATCTGCCTGAGACACATTATTCAAGAGCTCAGTCATGTATCTCTTCATATAGTCCAGTGAAGTATGCTGCAAGTCATTCACACCAATATGTGGCAGATCTTGACACCTGACAGACAGCTTACCATGACCTTTTTCTTATCCAGCCTGGTGAGAGGGACATCTAAGTGTCTCACAATTGAGTTGCCTATGACAAAGATGTTTGTTTTTGTGTTATGCCTTAGGGGCTTGACTGGTGAGACACTGGTGTGTGACATATGTTCTACAGAGGATGTATTATGTGAAGCATGCTTGTGTTTGTGTTTGGGAGGTCTCTGATGTTTAGGTAAGCTTCTTGTAAGGACCTCCGCATATGTAAGTTTGTGTGCTGTTGATTTGGTAGGTGCAGGAGGTGAGGTGTGCATGCTGACAACTTGCTTAGCATCAGATGGACTGACTGGTGAGTGAGAGAGCCTGGATTCTAGGTTTTTGATATAGATGCATCTCTCACATAATGAATTTGTGTGAACTAGAAGAAGTGGGTTTTCAGTGTACATGAGGCAATTGCTACATTGCCTCAGGATGGCCAAGTCGACCAGGCTGGCTGGAGAAACTGTGGGAAATTGTCTGTCCATAATGCTAGATAAGTTGACGTGGTCAGAAAACAGGCAGAGGACAGGAAGGAACAAGTAAAGTAGAGGACAGGAGAAGTAGACAAAAATACGAAGGGCTAGTGGGTAGGATCTGTGTGGGTACCTCATGAGCTTCACTGAATGTATCACCTGTCAGTGAGGGACAATCATGAGACCTCACTGATAGAGCACCAGAAGAGTACTAAGAGAAAGTTTGCAGGCAAAAGTACTTGCGTCTATAACAACCAATGTGCCCACCGTTGCACTGCAGTGCATGATGCAGAGACAATGTGCTATGCAGCAAATGAGCACAAAATGATCTAAACAAATTTACCAGTAAAAAAGCTCAACACTGAGTCCTTTTCCAGCAACCTTCAATCAGATTATTCCAACTCCACACTCCTGCCATTAGGGTGCAGGGGAACCCTCTTCAATAAAAGATGGCCTGGTTACGTGCTCAAGTTATACAAATAATACTAGATTCAGCAGGTCTGAATCAAGTCTATGCTACAGAAAAGTGCAACAATTTCAGAACAAAAACAAACCCAGTTCAAATAAGCAGTGATATGGTAAAAATACAGTTCAATAGTGCAATACACAGTGAAAAATTCTACTTAAGTTTTGGTGGAATCAGGAGATGGCTTGGATTTGTTTATGTAGCAAACTGATTTAAACAAATTAACCAATAAAAAGCTCAAAAATGAGTCCTGTTCCAGCAACCTTCAATCAAACAAGTTCTACCTGCACACTTCTGCCACTAGAGTGCAGGGGATCCCTCTCCAATAAAAGATGGCGTTATACAAACAGAGCTAGATTCAGCAGGTCTGAATCTAGTTTATGCTACAGCAAACAAAGTGCACCAACTTCAGAACAAAAGACAGTTCAAATAAGCCTTGAATCAGCAACAACTGGGCAGGTGGAAAGGAAAAATAAAATGCAACCAGAGATCAGCAATATTCAGGCAGAGTACGGCAAGCAGGCCAAACAAACACTTCAGCTAAAAAGAGATTTCTAACTAAAAGAGCAATGCTGTTTCTCATCTCCTCCCACCAATTAGCTGACGTTATTCACTCTTTGCAAAGGAATTCTTTGATAACTTTAACTGACCTTAGCCAAACTTTCTTAAAGCTCCAACAGAACAGAAAACTTTAAAACAAAACAAATGTAATACAAGAATAAGATATAAAATAGAAGTGAGCAAACCTCAAATGAAAAGCTTGCAACCAGAGATCAGCAATATTCAGGCAGAGTACAGCAAGCAGGCCAAACAAACGCTTCATCTGAGATCGGAGGATGGAACTGAAATCTATTTGTTGAGGAATGGACAGAAAAGACATCAGACCAAAATCTTTCAGACTTTTGCCACTTTCTTCCCTCTTACCTTTGAAACATCCACAGGAATATCGTCTGTTCCTGGAGACTTTCCTGAAGATTGATTAGACTTCACTATTTTTATCTCATCCTCTCCTATCTTAATTGTTAGTTGTTGAGCTTCAATTACCTCTAACCTTGGCATAATTAAGTCTTTCATAAATATTTTCATTTTGTGCTCATACTTGAGTTCCACATTTCACTGATTTATACAAATTTTCATAACATTTCTGAAATATCTCTAAAGCCTCTACAATATCTCTGGTTATTTTTCTAGCTATATGCTCCCTAAGTTTGGCAACAATGCTTTCTGCTGCTAAGGTCATTGTGCTAAAAGTGTTTGTGCTTTGGAGTTATCAAAAATAGTTGCTTAACAGCAGTCTTTCTAAACTTGTGCATATTATCCAGATACTCCCTTTTCTCTTTAGCACTCTGCATTTACGTCTCTTCTTGTTCTGTGGGATTCCCCCTTGGTCTGCAATGCTTTAATCTTTGTCAACCCCTCTAAGTAACTCCTATTACTTAACTATCTCTCCCTCTTTTATTTCTATCTTATTTTTAAACTCCATTTTCATTTTATCCAATGCACTAGATATAACTTCAGAAGATATTTCTTTCCTAATAACTTTCAAATAATTTCCACTTTTATTTATTCCATAAATACCTTAAATTTCTCTCCTTTTAACAGGTAGGTGGGGAAGCACCTTTGTTTTATTTTTACTTCATTATCCTGTATTTTTATCTTAGTAATTATTGGTGCATGATCTGAAATGCTTAATGTTAGAGAAATATGTATTCGAATATATGTGAAGTGCTAGTTTAAAAGCAAAGTAGTATGTAATGCATTTTATTCTATTAATGATATAGCAAAAAGAATGAATTCATATGTAATTGCAAGAAGTTTTTGAAACTGCAGTGTGCCTTGTTGCAAGTTGGCCTCTGACCCTGGCAGCTGCTAGCTCAGCAAGTTCTAATGTTTATGCTTTTCACAAGTGATTATCTGCTGGGTCAGGAAATTAAATATGTGAAATAATGAAAATCTTCTGCTCTTTCCTGCTGGGATGATTGGCCTTGTGTATGTGTTACTAGATAACACACAGCTGTTGGGAAAGTGTTACAGGGGAACAAAGAAGTGTATTAAAAGACTGAATCTGCTATTGTATTCGAACTAGTTTGAAACCTTAAAGAAGTAACTTTACAGAAAGACATTATGTCTGACCAGGTGGTGAGCAAGGCCATATTGTTACCAGAGGAAAACTTTTTTTAAATATACAGCATCAGCATTATTTTATGAATAGAATACTGTAAGCTAAAGTGATGTAGATGCCCTGTGACTGACCACATCAGTAAGGTGGGCACAACTTGAATGTAAGTAACGATAAAAATTGTGTACTTCCTGCTTCATGTCAGACAAAATTCTGTACTTGTACGTTTTTTGCCTCCTGGTGTACACTAGTAAACCTTTGAACCTGAACCTCCTGTGTATTGATCTTTTATTTTATTTAACAGTTTGGTCCTTCTTAGCCGGAAATCCCTCAGACAGCTGCAGATCAGAGTCTACCGGTGGTCGAATACTGCGCAGGAGAAGTTACCGAAACGGTTCTTCTTGGGTGAAAAAACCTCCGACTGAATTGTCGTTTAAAGAGGCTGGCCACTTTATGATCTGTGGCCGAAGAGCGGATCCTGGACGGCTCAATACCGGAGGCTCAGGTAGGAAGATTTTTGCCTTTTTTCTGTTTTAGATCAGGGACTAGGTTACAGTTAATATTGTTCTCAAGATTTGTTATGCAGATCAGGGACGAGAGGAATTACTGTGTATTTGGTCATAGATCAGGGTAACAGAATAAGGTAGGCAGTTATTCTAGATAAACTGTGAAAGGAACTGAAATTTTGGTACCACGTGATAAGAAGGGTTATGTAACATTTTCTTTTAACATGGGAAATCAGTGCACTAAAACATCGCGAGATCCGCCCCTAACCGAAGACGCAAAATATATGCAATCACAACGTTCTGATAATGTTAGGTATTATACGAAGTGGGTTAACAAATATGAATTAGATGGTAAATTAGATAAAACTTCACTGGTTAAACTCCTTAAGCAACTTAAATCCGATGTGGAAGGTCAGGCAAAAAAGCAATGCCAATTAGGCATTCCTCAGGCACACAGGTGGATTGAAGAAACAAACCGTAGGGAACAGAAGACAAAAAATTCAAAAGCATTATTTTTAGATAAAGAAGATAACAACATAGTAATAGCAACGGCTCCTCCTCCCCTGCCCCCTCCATTGCCTTTTTCAGGATATGAAGCGGGTGGACAGGCTGGTCCGCCTCCACGTTATCCTGAGGTCTCAGTGAAACTACAACCATTTGTTAGAGATACTATTGAAACTAGGTCCCAAACACGTAAAATACATGGGGATGCAGAATCGTATCAAATAGAGAGAAACCTACAGGATGAGAATGAGGAAGAAATGTGTCTGCTTATAGAGGTCCCAAATCCTCAGGCAGGACAGGCAGGGCAGGACCCAACTCTCTTAGTATACAGGCCATGGACACCAGAGGATATCTGGAAAGCTACTGAGGGAATTCCCCACCCAAAAGTTAATTTTACGAAATTTTTAGAAGATTTGCAAGGCATGAGGTTGAGTTACCACTTGAATGGGGAAGAAGTAGAAAAAGTAGTCAGACAAATTATAGGTCCAGATTGGCACATGATTTGTGGCACCTGGAATCCTCATAATGCAGAGTTTAAACCACTTCCACATAGTGACGCAGAACTAGACAATAGAGTGAAAGGTCTTACAGACCGAATCTCTGAGAAATGGAAACCTAGAGCAGACTGGACTTGCATTAACCAATGCATACAACAGGAAAATGAGACAGTAGATGGGTACTATGCTAGATTATTGGAATGTTTTAATAACCATAGCGGTATGGCAGTTCCTGAAAACCAAGTGAATGATTCCTCGTATGAACAACAATTGAAAAATGCATTTTTAAAAGGTTGCATTGCACCTATCAGTAGCTTCATTACGAAGCATATGATAGATCATCGAACAGGGAGGCTACAAGCTTTACTCGAATACACTAGACATGCTGAAAGACATTTTAATAGCAAGAAGAAAAAGAAGGCGCAAGTCTTCACTGCTGAAGACGGAGCTGAAGTATTTGTGTTACAGTCAGGCAAAAAGGGAAAGAAAAATGCCCAGGGAAATAAACAGGCTGACAAATGCTCAGAAGATTTTGAAGAAAGGAAAAAGAGAGGTGAATGCTTTAAGTGCGGGAAGAAGGGACATCTAGCAAGGGATTGTAAACAGAATAAGAAGGTAATCACAGAAGACAAGGGAGATGAGGACTGACTATATGATAGTGAAGATACATCATGCAAAAGTCAGAAGTCATCAGGAGAAGTCAATAAATAGAGGACAAATGTAAATGTGATAGAAGGAACAGAGGAAGTGCAAGTAGATATGGAGGATGAAGAAAGTGAAATTTTGGATTTACCATTATTGAGCCTAGAGCTCTACTTAACAGACACAAAACCGGAAGTTACACTTCTGGTGGAGGGAAGGGAAGTCAAATTCCTGTGTGACTCAGGAGCGTCACGGACCCTGATACACCCCTCCAAGTTACCAGAACATTCTGAATCACCTGATTATATATTAGTGAATGCTGCAAATGGACAGCTATACCGGGAACCACTCTCCCATGATATAGCAATAACTGACCCTGTTTCAGGTATGACTCAAAGAAGTAAGATTGTTGTTTCTGCAAAGTGTCCAGTGAACCTATTGGGTAGGGACCTTATGCAGATATTTGGCATAGCAGTAGTTCCAACTGTGCAGGGTATGGAGGCACAGTGGCAAATGGACACTTTTGTGGTGCGTTCGGAGGGTGAAACTTTTTATTGGTACAGCCAGGACCTAGTTACGACTGGTCCAGGGGCAGTAACCAAGGAACTGATGAACGTAGCCATCAGTAAAGCCCCCTCCCTTGACATTGATCGACAGCATTTGTTACACTGTACTCTATACTACTGTAATACATCAGGACCTGATGAGAATATGAGCAAGAATTGTTCAAAAATCGTGCAACTAGATTAGTATTACGTACTTTGTATTGGGATACTGAGGGGAACAGTGTGGTTAGCTGTTCATTACCTCAAGAATTCCTTGCATTATATAGATCAAATCGATTGCCACGTCAGCTTGACAAAGAACAAAAACATAAAGTGGGCAGACTTAGGGGAGAAGGTAACAAAATGGGAAAAACAGACTGACTTAGAATTGTCAGAACAGGGGATACAGAAACAAAAGTTAAATTGGTTGACGCAGACGCACCCGGCTGTACACTTGCAATCTAGCGAGGACAGCTGATTAGCATTTTTATAAGAAGAAGAAGAGAAAGCCTTATGTGAGATACCAACGACTCTTTGGTCAACAGGCTAGTCAGACGTAGGACTTATTCGAACAGCAGGACTGGTTACAATTACACCTAAGTCAGCATTTAGGCCACAGAAAAGACAATACCCTTTGAGGAAAGATGCAGAAATAGGAACCAAGCCTATAATAGCAGCATTACTCAGGGAAGGAGTACTGGTAGAAACTCCTGATTCACCATGTAATACACCCCTATTTCCTGTTAAAAAAGCAAACGGGGAATGGTGGATGGTTCAAGATTTACAAGCTGTAAACAATGCAGTGATACCCAGAGCACCCACGGTGCCAGACCCACATACTTTGTTAAATGACTTAAAGCCCGAACAAAAATATTTCTCTGTGGTAGATATCAGTAATGCTTTCTTTTCAATACCTATACATCCTGATAGTCAGTACTGGTTTGCATTTACATTTCAGGGTAAAAGGTATACCTATACTCGACTACCACAGGGATATTGTGAGAGCCCAACAATATTTGCACAAGAAATGGCTAGCAACCTGGCAGGGTTTACCCCACCAGGAGGTAGTCAAATTCTACTTTACGTAGATGACATTTTGCTAGCAGCCCCCACCCAGCAGCAATGCAGGGAAGATACTGCAGCGCTATTGAAATTCTTAGCAACACAAGGACACAAAGTGAACAAAAGTAAGTTACAACTCTGGAAAAAGCAAGTTAGATACCTAGGATATGTGATATCCAATGAAGGTAGGATATTAGATGAGGATAGAAAGACAGCAATTTTACAAGCACCCAAACCAGCAACCAAAAAGGAAATGATGTCCTTCTTGGGGACGACTAATTTTTGTCGGAGTTGGATACCAAACTATGCTTTGGAGTCTGCTCCACTGACTGACTTGATATATAAAACACCAATGGCAGCACAAGATTTATTACAATGGACACCCGAAGCAGAAACGGCTTTCTGCAGATTGAAGCAGTTGATAGCTTCTTCATTAGTTTTAGGACTCCCAAATTATCATAAATGGTTCTTTCAGACCACAGATTGTAAGCAAGGATATATGACGTCACTGCTGACGCAGCAACATGGGGATAAGCAACGCCCCATAGCCTATTATTCATCACAGTTAGACCCAGTGGCGCGATCTTTGCCTCACTGTGTACAAGCAGTGGTCGCAGCTGCAATGGCAGTACAGACCTCGGCCTCAGTGGTATTATTCCTCCCTCTCACATTGAGAGTGCCTCATGCAGTCGTGATAATTTTACTGCAAGAAAAAGTAGCATATCTCTCTCTCCTGCTGGACATCTTTCATGTATGACTATACTGCTAAGCCAACCTCATATGACAATTGAATGATGTACGACATTAAATCCATCAACATTACTCCCAACTCCTGCAGATGGCACACCACACAGCTGCCTGCAGGAAATTGAACAGTTAACCTTGCCTAGACAAGATCTCACAGATATGCCCTTGGATGATGCCAAGGTGACATATTACGTGGACGGCTCATGCAGAAGGGGCCCTACAGGGAAGAATCTAGTGGGGTATGCAGTAGTTACAGGCACTGAAATTTTAGAAGCCCAACCCTTACCACATAACTTGTCTGCACAAGCAGCAGAGCTGATAGCTTTAACACGAGCATGTACTTTAGCAAAAGACAAATGTGTAAACATTTATACTGACAGTCAGTATGCTTTCTCTACAGTACATGTATTTGCGCAACAATGGAAAAATAGGGGAATGACAACATCTAGTGGAAAACCAATTAATCATGCGCAATTTATTTTGGAATTATTAGAATCTATCCAGTTGCCTACTAAAGTAGCTATTTGCAAATGTGTAGCTCATACAAAACAACAGGATAGGATTTCGAAAGGCAATGTGAGAGCTGATGCAGCTGCAAAGCAAGCGGCCTCAGACTCAGAAACTTTACCTTTGAATGAGGAATTACAACCCTCTGAGATTTTAGATTTAGACATGTTGAAAACAATGCAGATGCTTACTACAAAAGCAGAAAAACAAAAATGGGAAAAACAAGGCGCAATTCTCGAAAATGGACTGTACATTTCCAAAGAGAAAAAAACGATATTGCCGTCTAATTTATTTAGATATGCAGCTTTGTTGAGCCATGGGCAGTGCCATGTCTCAACAGGGGGGATGGTACAGTTAGTAAACCAAATATTCCAAACATATGGATTCACAAATTATACAAAAAAATTTTGTGCAGCTTGTCATACTTGTAACAAGCACC
Source organism: Protopterus annectens (assembly GCF_019279795.1). Lineage (NCBI taxonomy): Eukaryota > Metazoa > Chordata > Ceratodontiformes > Protopteridae > Protopterus > Protopterus annectens. Next base: position 453,905,003 of record NC_056725.1, on the reverse strand, counting down.
ATGCACAAGGGTCATTTAAACCTAAGCAAGGAAGTTTTCCTATACCACCGTATCCGTTCCATACTATTTGTATGGATTTCATAGAGTTGAACAAATGTGAAGGGAAAAAATATTGCCTAGTCATTGTAGATATGTTTTCTAAATGGGTAGAAGCTTTTCCAACCAAAAATCCAGATGCAGCGACAGTGGCAAAAGCCCTGATAAAAGAAGTAATCCCTAGGTTTGGCAATCCGGAAAGAATTTATAGTGACAATGGCACACATTTTGTTAAACAGACAATCCAGCAACTTGGAAGATTTTTCGGAATCTCCTTAAAAAATCATTGTGCCTACCACCCACAGTCTGCAGGACTAGTGGAAAGGTACAATGGGATCCTTAAAAACAAGCTTAGGAAGTTAGTTAGTGAGACCCAGAAGAATTGGATATACTGTTTGCCTTTAGCGCTGCTGAGTATGAGAACGGTTCTAAATGTGAAGGGTTTGACTCCCTTCTAAATGGTTTTTGGGAGAGCATATTATGTGCCTCACTGTAAAGCTCTCATGCCTGCAGAGCAAGAGGCTGACAGTTTATTAGCTAGTTATATGAGGAAACTGTTAACAAATAAATCTGTTTTGCAGTTTAACTCTTTTTCAGATAAAGAACAGACCAGACCGGTGGAAGCAGTTTTGGCTCCGGGAACTTGGGTGTGGCTAAAAGTGATGAAGAGGAAGAATTGGGCGAGTCCAAAGTGGGAAGGACCATACCAGGTACTGTTGGCAACACCTACTGCAGTCAGAGTGGCTGAGAGGACGTCCTGGGTCCATTTGACACACTGCAAACCGGTAAAGAACTTTCAACTTGATAAAAACTTTGTGACTGATATACAACGAGGGCAAAATGGCCAAGAATAAAGCGAATAGAAATGCAGATCAACCCCATCGATGTTGCATAATTATTTTGTTGAGTATGCATTTATTAACTATAATTGTGACAATTTTTCTCTTGTTGTGGCTTTTCCTACACTCAACCACACAAGTAAAAGAGGGAAGACGTGACGAAACATCTATAGACTGGCATCCAAATTTTAACACATACCTAGCCATGAAGCGTGTATATGCAGAGACTATGAACATTTCAAATTGCTGGGTTTGTACAGCTATACCAACAGCATATGGAGGACTGTTAATGTCCACTGTCCCTCTGGGGATAAATAAGACTTGGGAAAATTTGCTTTTTGACACAGGGACTGTGAGATCACAGGACAAAATAGCTTTGTTTTTACCTGTCACACAAAATGGAATTGTATGTTTTTATAAAAATGACACTCTCCAAGTAGGGTGGGGCAATTGTAATATAACCATTACTTATAAATGTTACATTAAAGTTAGGAATGGAGATACTGTCTGTAATACCAACTATGATTCATATCTGAGTTCAATGAAAACAACATTAGATAAAATACGACAAAATCCTGTTTTAATTAAACAGTTATCTATCATAGATAAGAAAATGTTTCATGCAGGGATGGCACGTATTAGTACTAAAGTAGAAAATTGTTATTTTATTTGTGGGAAAAAAGCATACAAATGGCTACCTGAGAATTGGTCCGGCAGTTGTTTTTTGGGTTATCTGGTTCCGGCCATAAGACATACGGCAGAATTACCTTTGGGTAAGATACGAAACATGAGAAACCTGAAGGTCCAGTCTAGAAACCTGTAAATCCAGTAGGACAGATCGAAGCTGGCTGGAAAGACCATAATACCATAAAGGACAAAAGCAAATTGACTCATATGGACTTAGTGACAGTGTTATATCTTGGGCAGGAATATTCCCAACATATGGAGCAGTCAAATCAATCTGGGAGTTGAGGAAGCTGTCGAAACTTCTCGAAGTAATGAGTAATGCAACTTTCTCTGCCCTAGAACTGGTGACTGATGAACTGAATGCAATGAGAACTGTTGTGCTACAAAATCGAATGGCTCTTGACTTCACCCTAGCGGTGAGGGGTGGTACGTGCACGCTTATCAAAGAAGAATGCTGTGCGTTCATTCCGGACAACAGGCACGAAATTAATAACCACCTAGAGGTAATTCAGCAGGTATCGGCCATGACTGAACCAGGTCCAAACCCAGTGACAGATTTCTTCCAGAATTTATTTGGGGGGTGGGGTTCCATCCTAATGAATATTCTGATTGCTATTTGTGTGGGTTTACTCCTATTAGGAGCATGTGTTTGTTGTGGAATTCCCTGCATGAAAAGTTTAATCAAAGATTTTATAGATATCTGTTACTGAAACTTTGTACCAAGATACTGAGATTGAAAATTAATCTCAGATGAAACTTTTTCTGAAGTATAGATCAAATGACTCACCTAGATGAAAATCCTTAGTGGAAGAGGTTAGGAGACGAAATGACATTGTGCATACTTCAAAATAGAATAAAAAGTAAAAATAGGAGGGAAAATGTTAGAGAAATATGTATTCGAATATATGTGAAGTACTAGTTTAAAAACAAAGTAGTATTTAATGCATTTTATTCTATTAATGATATAGCAAAAAGAATGAATTCATATGTAATTGCAAGACGTTTTTGAAACTGCAGTGTGCCTTGCTGCAAGTTGGCCTCTGACCCTGGCAGCTGCTAGCTCAGCAAGTTCTAATGTTTATGCTTTTCACAAGTGATTATCTGCTGGGTCAGGAAATTAAATATGTGAAATAATGAAAATCTTCTGCTCTTTCCTGCTGGGACGATTGGCCTTGTGTATGTGTTACTAGATAACACGCAGCTGTTGGGAAAGTGTTACAGGGGAACAAAGAAGTGTATTAGAAGACTGAATCTGCTATTGTATTTGAACTAGCCTGGAACCTTGAAGAAGTAACTTTACAGAAAGACATTATGTCTGACCAGGTGGTGAGCAAGGCCATATTGTTACCAGAGGAAAACTTTTTTTAAATATACAGCATCAGCATTATTTTATGAATAGAATACTGTAAGCTAAAGTGATGTAGATGCCCTGTGACTGACCATGTCAGTAAGTTGGGCACAACTTGAATGTAAGTAACTATAAAAATTGTGTACTTCCTGCTTCATGTCAGACAAAATTCTGTACGTGTACGTTTTTTGCCTCCTGGTGTACACTAGTAAACCTTTGAACCTGAACCTCCTGTGTACTGATCTTTTATTTTATTTAACACTTAATAGATGTGTGTCAGAGCTTTCAATTAAATACAAACATACCTGTGAAATATAATTTCTATTTGAGCTCAGTTATTGCACCTTGGGGAATAATATGCAAATTATGTCTGAGTTCCTACTACTGAATTCATGTCGTCCATACCACATATTTTCAGAAATTTCTACAGAAATCTATCATCTTTTGTTTTAGTTTCCCCTTCTAGGTCTCCCTGATTCATTCTCACTATTGCAGATCAGGTTCAAGTCCTCACCTACAAGTAATATTCCTCCCTGCTGCAAGCTGATTATTTAACCCAAAAATGTCTTAAGCCACGTAATAGCAGTTTTTCTTGGAATATACATACCAGCATAATCCTCCTCCCTTGCCAATAGCCCCTTACTATCACAAATTTAACATTTTTGTCTTTCCTCCTCTTCTATTACTATTGGTGCCCCCATAGCAATTAGCATAATTTCTCCCCTGATATTCTGCTGGATATCCATTCTGAAATCTTTTCTTTGTCAAATATACATTGCTCATTTCTTTCCAAATGTCTTTTGCAGCATTGCTATTTGCACTCTGCATTTTGTTAATATAATTCAATACTCTTTCCTTTTTGTTTATAACTGTGAGGCCATTGACTTTCCAAGATAATATGGACAGCATAACCATTATGATAAAAAACTACTCTTCGCACTTATTATACATGACATTTTTAAATGTGTACTTCCAACTTTTTTGTTGCATGCATATACTAATGTTTGGCAGGCTGATCTTTTATACAGTTGTTTTTTCTCATCCCCATTTAAAGCCATCATAATTTTAAGACTTTTTTAATGAAAGCCCTCAAATAAAAAAAAACTAAATACATGTTCAAACCCCCCCATCCCCTATTAATGAAGAACAAACACAACAAACTACGTACATCTCCAAAAAAATGAAGTTTAACCCCCCCATAGGAACAATTGCCCCATATTGACAACTGCAACCAAAGCCATTACCTAACCTAAACTTAAAGTTAGACATGCTAAAGTACATATTACAGTCTGTGTTCCCATGTTTTTTACCTCTATTCCCTTCTCAGATGTGAAAATAGCATGTATGTTTTCAAAAATATCTTTTATCCCTAAGAAAAAGCACATTGGCTATCTTTAAAGAAAACTAAACTGTACACTGTTCTAGTATATGCATTAAAGTATTAATACTGCTAGGGAGGCTGCTGTTTCTTACTCACTTCCCATAATTTCAAACCTTATTTTTCACTGAACTGCTTTACCATTGCACCTTTTGCATTTAAACTCTCAAGATTAATCACTTGCACGTGGAAATAGCTCATCTACATTGAAAAGTAGTCTGCAATGAATCATAAACTTCACTCAGAACAGAATCTATAGCTGCCTTCAACTGCAGACTTATTGACCCCCAGGGAACATTTACTAATGCAAAAAAAAGCAAGCTAATATCCTTGCTTAAGCCAAAGGATTAATCTAGACATTCACCCTTGTAAAGTAAGAGGAAATATCTTCATTTTTCATATAATATAATCAGTGCACTTCCACACCCCAACCTAGCAACCCAAGATCACAGCATATTAACATTAAAATTGATTTTGACTGGCTTTTATATTTCTCACAACTAAAAAAGTACTTGGTTACTTTAGTATCTTTAACACATACAATAGTCACTGAAAAGACCCCCCCCAATTTAAAATACCCTGACTACATACAACTCTAAACTGCTTTACCATATATAACATGCAATTTAAATCATGAAATGTTTTATAGAAATAATAAAAATAACAAAATTTATTTTACTTAGTTACTTTTCTCTCTTTTAATGTTCTAAATGTTAATGATAAAGAGGGGTATATGCTTTACAGTCCAGCCATAATTTTAACAGTCAACAAAAGTCCAGTCTTTTTCAGCTACATTTTCTTGCAAAGCCATATTTCACAAATGTGATTGATGTGTTACAGTATACCATCCATTCACTAATAAAATGCAAGAAATGTTGATGGATGAAGACACATACACTCCCCTTGACTGGAATGCACTCAACAATTTAATTAGGGAAGTACATAGTACGCTATATGATATGTTGTTATGTAAAACTATAGATAAGGAACTCTATGCCTACTTTATAGTTGAGAATCCTTTGGTTCCCACTTTCAGGGGTCTCCCCAAAGTGCATAAAAATAGAGACAATCCCCCTTTGAGACCCATTGTATCCAGCAAAGGATGGCTCACAGAACCACTTTCCATTTATTTGGACAAGATGTTCACACCGATTGTGGCCAATACCAAGTATATTTTAAGGGACACGCAACAGTTTTTAGAGAAATTATCTGATTTAAACAAATCACAGTTGTTTTCAAGTGATGATATTTTTGTAACACTTGATGTGACATCATTATTTACCTCAATACCAAATGATGTTGGTATTGAATATGTGCGTCAGTTTCTTTTGGCACACGATATAGCTAATTCAGATGTTATGAAATGGATGAGCCTACTAGAACTAGTTCTTGAGAACAATGTTCTGCTATATGACAATGAGTATTTTCTGCAAACCAAGGGGGTGGCCATGGGGACCCCTTGTGCCAACACCTATGCGAATTTGGTGTTGGCACAATGGGAAGACACTTATGTATTTAATCATGCTTTATACTGTCAATACTTAAAACATTACAGTAGATTTGTTGACGATGTGTGTATTGTATGGGGGGGATCAGTTACATTATTAACAGAATTTGTTAGATACTTGAATGCCACTACTGATTTTCTGAATTTTGAATGCAGTCATTCTGTTTCTGAGATTGTATTTTTGGATGTTAAGTTAACTAAAGGAACAAATGGAATAGACACAGAGTTATATAGAAAGACATGTTGGAAAAACAACTTACTGCACCGCAGCAGCATGCATCCCAAACATATACACAAAAATATTGCCAAAAACCAAATGTTACGGGCTTCTAGATTAACGACCCAAGAGTCAACCTTTAATAAACAGAAAACTATACTCAAAAAGAATTTTTTAGAAAGGGGGTATAAGGAGACAGAAGTACATGAAGCACTAATTCATGGGGACATCCATAGAGTAGGTAAGGGCACTCCGTTTTTAAGGAGAGAAGATGACAATGATGGTTTGAACATGAAAATCAATCCTCCAGCAGTAAACAGACTGATTATTCCTTATACCAACATTAACAATCAAATTAGGCAGGTTATAGGAGACAATTGGAAATTACTTTTGATGGATGAGAAAATAAAAGATTTAGTTGACACTAGACCAACAATATCTTATAGAAATATGAAGTCCCTAGATAGGAGACTATGTTATGAAAACATCAATAAGGTCAATACTTTATCACACAAGACAGGAACCTTTGCATGTTTAACTTGCAAGCAATGCAAATATATAGCTGCAACCGATAAATTTATACATCCACACACTGGACGTGAATATTTGTTCAAGGGATATGCATGTTGTAAAACTAGAGATGTTATATATCTCGCTCAATGCCAACAATGTACACTTTTCTATGTTGGTAAAACCAACAGGACACTACGTGAGCGAATAAGAGAACACATTTATGCAATTGATAAACAGAATACAACAAATGCCCTAGCACGACATGCCCTAGACAAAGGATCTTCACATTGTTTTAAATTTATGGTCCTTGAAACATTAACAAGAACTAATAGGCTAGGTAACATTAAGAGCCACACAGAAGAGATAGAGAACAAATGGATTCTTAGGCTACAAGCCCATTTCTATGGGCTTAACGATAAGATATCCCTCAAACCCTTTCTGGCTAGTAGACCCTTGAACCATTGAGTCCTGTATAATTATATTATGTATTTAATAGGCAGCTATACACACGCTTTTAATATATGTTTTTTATGTGTTTTTAACTTATGAATCAATTCATATGTTCTTAATATATGTGTTTTTATAAGCTTATCATATGTGTTTTTATAAGCTTTGTATAATTTAGCAAGATATTTACATTCAGACTTGTTTGAATTTATAAGCGTCATTAACTACATTAATTACACCTTAATGGTTTTTAATTAATTAATTAAGGTGCAATGCACTATGGTATATAAAGAGATGCATTATTCATATACTTTCAAAGGTCTGAAGAAGCGTTATACCAACGCGAAAGCGCTTACCTGTCTATTTTTATACCTGTTTGTCTTAATAAAGGACAGTCTGTGGAAGATTTGGTGAGATTTATTTGCAGCCTGGTGCACTCTTCACTTTTGGACTATATTTAGACATTTTCGTTTTGAGGGTGCTTTGCTTGTCAGGTAACCTTGTTTTTACCTTGTTGATCTTCCTGTTCATCTTCATCTCCCAACACCATACTCTGGTTCAAGTACAAGGTAATCCTGATTTTTCTAGTCAAGTCCTGTGTTTTTTCTGTCAAGCATTTTCTGTTGGAACATTGGAAAATGTTTGACTGGCAAAGTCTCTCTATAAACTTCTCATTATTCTTCTGACAGCAAAGTCTCCTCCTGTATGCTGGCTCACTTTTTTGTCAGATATAATTTTATTTCCTCTGCCACCTGTTCTGCATCAAACAATGTATTTGACCCTCCAGGAAATAATACCCCAAAGACAGCTGGATACTTCAACCTTGAATCTCACACCCCCCTTTTCACAGTCCCTGATTGCTGACATAAAGTTGCATCTGTTCTGCCTGGTGTACAGAGAATATTCATTTTCTATAAACATTCTTGTCGTCTCTAATTTTTAATACTTTGCCCTTTGCCACAAGTTTTGTCAGGATCAACTATTTTTGTTGGTGTGATTGCATCTTTACTAATATGGGTCTTTGCTGTTTTCTCATTGCCAGGTTTTGTGCATACACTTGATGTGTTCTTTCAGTTAATAAATCCTACTGTAGAACACCTGTCCAGTTGCTTACTTGTGCTTTCATGAAATAATATGTCCTGTCCAGTTTCTCTGGTACAGCAGAAAATCTTAGGTTTTCTTTGTGCGCTCTGTCTTCTAAATCTATTAATTTTTTAAACAACTCTTCTTGAGAAGTCTAACACTTAGCCAACTTTTTAGACAAATTTTTCTTTATTCCAACCTCCAGTTTTTGAATTATCAGTTCATCTGAAGAGATAGTTAATGTTTCTGGTATTTTCTAGTCTTTTGTTACTCAAATTGATATATTCCTTCAGTGTTTCATTTATTTTAATCACATCTGAGTACAGCTGATTTATTTTTCCCTAAATTAGTGGAAGCCATCCCTTAAACTGATTTTTGCTAAACAGCTACAGAACCCCTAAGGACAGTGTTTTGTCTTCACCTTTTCTGTTTGATTTTCTTTCAGGTTTTCCAAATTGTTTCTTTGTTGGCATTCAGGCAGTGTATTTACTAGCCAGTAACTGTATTTTAATCCAAAACTTTCAATTGCACTCCTTTTTCCTCGGTTTCCTTTTTCACACATGGAGAGCTGAAGTTAAGCTGTTGATCAGTCTGCAGCCATCTTGGAAGTCCGTCTGAAATCATTTTTTTTGTCAATTCACATGCTCATCATTTCTATCCAAATGTGCCTTCTGCAGTATTATTTGTACCATATACTTTTTAATATAATTCAACACTCTGTTTTTTTCTATTTCTGTAAGGCCATTCACATTCATAATATACACATAGTGGACATGGTAGAAAGTTGTTACTTCTACCTATTCTACATGACAGTTCTTTTGAATGTATATTTCCAACTTTTAGCTTACATGCAGACATTAATGTTTGGCTGACTGATCTCTTAGGTAGCTGCTGCTTATCTCCATTTAAACGTATGCCACATTTTCAAGACTTTTTTCTTCAATGAAAAAAATAAATACAATATTTCAAACCTCACCATTCCCTTTTAATTTAGAAGAATCACACAAAATCAAGTACAGTTTAAAAAAAAAAAGTTTACCCCTCCAGGTAGGAGCAATTGTCCCAAACTGACTGCACAAATAGGGTTTATCTAATTCAAAATTAAGGTTACCCATGCTAAAGGGCCTCTTACAGCCTATTTCTACTTACAATAATTTTTATCTGTTATCTTTATACCCCCCCAACATGCGACATCAGACTTGCATGCTTCAAATACTTATTTTTAGCCCTAAAAAGTGCAATGACTACCATTAAATAAAAGTAATTACACATTTTATTAAATGCAATAAAATTCTACGGCTGTTAGGGAGGCAACTACATGTAGAACTTATTAAACCCCAGTTTAAATCTTAATTTTTCACTGAAGTGCTTGTAAATATACCTTATCCTTATCACTCAGAAGTCTTCAGGTCTCTTGAGATTAAGTTGCGCATACAGACTTTTTCCATTCTAATAAAAGTGGTAATTGACTTTGCAAATGCATGAAATATTCTTTGTAAATTTTATTTAAAGCACACTGATAACCTTCTCATGGTTAAGTGCCTGCATATACAGAGTTCTTGTCTTCCACTGAAATCCTTTGTTAATGGAAAATTAGGCGAAGACTTTACAAATTCAGGAAATGTCTAGCATTTGTCATACATTTTATGATATTTTTCAAGTGCACTTGCTTAAAAAAGATACCCCACCTCACATTTAAAATATCCCTAACTACACGCTACACAACACTGCTTTACATTATGATTTTATTATTAAAATATTAACACAAAATTGTTTTATTTACAGTTACTCTTCAGCCCATTCAGTCTCCTTTACAATCCATCACCAGTTTAACAGTCAAAATTCCTGTTTTTTAAGCCACAGTTCTAGTACAATGATCCTTTACAGAAGAAGAAAGGCTCTCACCTTGAAGAAGAGCGTAACAAAAAAAAACAGCCTTAGATATCCAAGAAGAAATAGTTTGCTTGTATATAGCTAAACCTAGGGACCTAAGATGAAAAGAAACAAACTGATCAGATTTTCTAAAAGACCTAGTCTTATCCAAATAAAATCTAAGCTGTCTATGCACATCCAAATTATGCATCATCATCTCACTGGCAGATTGCGGAGAGGGGAAAAAAGTAAGCAAATTAATAGACTGATTAAGTAACAACTCATTAACCACCATAGGGATAAAAGAAGAATTAGTATACAAGGACACCTTGTCCTTATGAAATACCAAAAAAGGACAAACCATAAGGGCTTTAAGTTCAGATCCCTGTCTGGCAGAAGTAAGGGCCAACAAAAGAACAGTCTTCCAACAGCAATGCAACAAGTATATGCTGAAGCAGCAGGCTCAAAAGGAGCCTGAGTCAACATCTCAAAAACAAAATTAAGATCCCAGGGAGGAGCAGGCTTCCTGTGAGCCCTAATATGAAGGACACCTTTAAGGAATTGTTTAGCTTCAAATCAAAAAGCTAAAGGAGGAGACAAAGGCAGACAAGCAGAGATAGCTTATAAGTGGGCCTTAACAGAAGAATAAGCCAACCCAGCACTGATTAATACACATAAATAAGAGAGATCCAAAGGAACATCTACAGCAAGTGGATCCAGGTTACGAGTGAGAAGCCCAACAGAAAACCTCTTCCATTTGGATTAGTATGATTTCTTAGTATTGTGTTTCCTGGCCTTCTGCAGGATCTTAAGCATGTCTTTGGAAAATAGGAGTCTATGTGGAATCAAAATCCTATCACCCACAGTGTCAGTTGAAGAGTGGATAGGTGGGGATGGATGAGAGATCCCTTGTCTTGTGTGAGTAGGTTCACCCTGTGAGGTAACTTGTGATGATTGCACTTGGCTAAATGCAGAAGAAGAGGGAACCAATGCTGTCTTAACCAAAAGGGAGTCACCAACAACATTTTGAGCGTCTTGTGGAATTCTGAGCAGGACGTTTGAAATGAGCGGAAAGGGAGGGAATGCATAAGGAAACATTCCCTTCCAAGAAAAAGACAGGTCATCCACTTTCCAAACCAGAGGACTGGGGACTTTGGCACAAAATAGAGAAAGTTGTCTGTTCAGAAGGGAGGCAAATAGATCTATTTGAGGAGTACCCCACTGGTGCACAATGTTCAGAAATACATCCCCTGTGAAGCATCCATTCATGGGATTGAGTTAAGGACCTGCTCAGAGTGTCTGCCACAATGTCTTGACCTGAAGGAATATAAAGTGCCTGAACAGTAATTTGATACTGGACAGCAAGATCCCAAACCAGGAGTGCCACCCAGCAAAGAAAGCAAGATCTTGTTCCTCCCTGTTTGTTTACATACTGTGGTACTGTCTGTAAATACCTTGAGAGATCCTGGGGAGAAAAATGGATGAAAAGCCTAAAAAGCCAGCGGAAGGGCTGTCATCTTTTTGACATTGATGTGCTCCTTCTTTGAAGAGGTGGCCACACTCTTTGCACCTTTAGGGAGCCAAAAGCTGCTCCCCATCCCATGTCTGAAGCATCTATGAACAGTTTCCAAGAGGGAAGAAGAGCATGAAAAGGAAGCCCTGGGTTTAACTATTAGATCCACCACTGAAGATCCTTCTGGAGACCATGCAGAAGAGGAACTACAAATTCTAGAGGATGTGCATGTTGAAGCCAAACTGATTTCAGGAAAAACTGAAACTTTCTCATGTAAAGTTTGGCCGGTGACATCATAGGAATGGTGAATACAATAAAACCCAGAGCTCTTGAAACTCCTTGGCTGTAATGGAGGCTAGAGGAAGAACAGTTTGAAAGAAGGAGATAAGAGTTAAGGCCTTGGGAGGAAGCAGGGATGCCAGCATAGACACCGTCTGAATTCTGTAACCTAGAAAGACATGATCTTGAGAAGGAGTCAGAGAAAACATTTTGAAGTTTATTGTAAACCCCAGGCTCTGAAGAAGGGAAATGGCAAAATGAAGATTTTGCAACAGGATCTCTGGAGAGGAGGCCTGAATCAGTTCATCCAAGAAAGGAAATATGTGGATTCCCTGAAGCCTAGAAAAAGCCATCACAGGAACGAGGCATTTGGTGTACACTGAAAATGCCAGGAAGCAACAGAAAAATGCAAAAACTTCCTGTAAAGAGGAAGGATCAGAATATGGAGATAAGCATCCTTGAGATCCAGAGACATCATACAAGCCTGAAGAAGTAAAAGAGGAAACAGTTTAAAGGCAGTGGCGGATTTAGGCATGGGCGCAGGGGCGCATACCACCTCCTTTTGTAGTCTTTCAAGTTACGTTTTTTTTTTTTTTTGACATACATAATATATATATATATATATATTACTGAGTCACTGTTTGAGTCCTAGTATATTTAATTCTCTCCACGACATAAAGAAAAAAGTTTTAAACAGTTTAACTGTCACAGAGTACCGTACATTTTTTTTTTCAGTTTAGGTTCTTCAGGACCTGAACCAATCAATGCTGTGAAAAATCGTGCCTAACTCAAATACATTGGAGAAGCGATTGGAGGTTTGCAGAGTCAGGTGATTTAATCTCCTCAATAATTGCTCCTCCAAATACTTCTCCATTGTAGTTGAGTTAGGCGTGTTTTGGTAAACAGTTGTTTTTTTGAAGTTACGATAGTAGTCAGCTGCAGTAGTGACTCGAACTCCAGCAAACTCCCTTCAGCAAGTCTGTGAGTCTCTCAGAGAAGTATTTTTTTTTTATTTTGTACCAAAGAGCTAGTTGATATTAAATTAAAAAATTTTAAAAAGACTTGTCAGGTAAAGTGTTCCGGAAATGTAATGTCACATTGTGTGTTTAGTGCCTACATTTAAAGTGGTGCTTTTACATGTAGTGGTGTTTTTTGTCATGTCTGTGTTTTAGTATTTGTTTAGTTTAGCGTAGATAAGTGGCTTGTGTGTTCCGGTGTAAAGCTTAATGCCGTTTTGTAGCTGGTTAAATTTATTAATTTTAATTGATTGCTTAGCTAGCATGTTAACAGTTGAACAGTATAAAATGTATATATTATATATTTATATTATTTATATATTATTATAATATTTAAATTTAATTTAAAAGTATTAATTTATAATAAATTTGAAGTATGATAGATTCAATTAAATTATTTGGCCCAAGATTCTTGCATTGCCCATTTCTGAAGTTGCGGTAATTTCATGACTATCAGATCAAGAATAGTTGCACCTTAGTCGTATTCTTGTGTGTGTGTGTTTTTGTTTTGCAGTCTTGATAGGTCTGCAGATGGTGAATGTGTGCATTTTAAATGTTGCCACCACCCCAACAGTTTGCGCCAACACATTGGAAACTGCTTCTTCAACTAAATGTTTAAAAAATGTTTAAATGTTGCAGCAGCATATATCATATCTGTATATATGTCTGTGTGTGCATATTTTATCTGTAAATATTTTAATTTCATATGGGGTCCTATTCACCCGGGCTGTGCCTTCAAACAGTCTGAGATTTGTACGTACTACTTAGAACAAGACATCTGGACAGAGGCCCAAAATTAAGGGGGGTTTTAAATATTGCTCTTAGTAGCATTTGTGAGAAAATGTACTGGTAGAACATTTAGCAGAGCGCTATATTATATCCCATACTTTGTGAACTCAGAGCTGTCCTTGACTGTGGTGTGTGAGTGCATCGGGGCACATATCTCTCAACTGTTTCTGGTTTTACTTCTCAGAAGAATCTGTTTGTCTTCAATTGTTCCTCAAAAAAAATGACTTTTCTGGTAAATCTCTGAAACATCGGGAACCAAAACTGAGATTAGAAATTTAGTCAGCCTGAATCAGGGTATTAGGGTTAGTAACTTACTCACAGAATACTGTGCCATGCCTCTGTTTTGTTATCATGGTGCCATAATGGCATTGTAGATGCCGTTTAAAATGGCGCCATGATCTGCAGTCTGCCCCACATGCTCATTGTCAATGAGTCAAACTTTGTGCCCCCGTACAAGTGGTTAAACAAAAGAGACTTTAGAGTAACAAGTAAAGCCTTTTTTGTGCAGTTATTTTAAGGCCTTGTTAACTGCATGAAAGAGGATGATCCCATTTGTTGGGATGGGTTGTATCACATGCTCCTTTCATGTGAACTAGAGGTTAGCAATCTAATGAACACTTGGAGAAGAGATGAAGCGTGTAAGCAGCACCCCCCTCCCATCATAAAAAGGAAAAAGAAAAATAATGCCTCCTTAGTGCAGTATAAGTGTTTGCCATACTACTGTAACCTCTGGGCATCCTAATAGTCCGAGCGGCTCCAGCGGGGAGCCCAGCGTGGCGAGCCGAGGTCCGTCAGCGTTCAGGCGGGGCTGTAGCAGCGAAACATGCAGCTACATATGTTAGTGTCAGGCTTTCCTATTGTGAAAATTTAAAAGGTGTAAAAAAAAACACTCAGTCATCTGTAGGTTTTTTTTTCTTTTTAAAGCAAAGCTTTTAACAGATTTGCTGCACAATGGAGTAAAGGGAGAGAGAAGTATAATGCTGAGTTTAAGCAGTCCTCTCACAACCTCAGTCACTTTTAATTAGACTAGTCAGAGCTGTCCTTGAGTGTGGTGTATCACACTGTGAGTGCATCGGGGCGCATATCTCTCAACTGTTTCTGGTTTTATTCATATGTTTGTCTTGTTCATCAAAAAAATGACTTTTCTGGTAAATCTCTGAAACATCGGGAACCAACCTAAAACTGAGATCAGAAATTTAGTTAGCCTGAATCAGGGTATTTAATACCCTGATTCAGGCTAACTAAATTTCTGATAATAATTAGGGTTACTCACAGAATGCATGTTGCATGCCTCTGTTTTACTAACTTATCATGGCGCCATAATGGCATTGTAGATGCCGTTAAAATGGCGCCATGATCTGCAGTTTGCCCCACGTGCTCATTGAGTCATGGAGAATCCACTAGCTTGGCAGTTTGCAGTCATCGTAATGGTATGCAGGCTGATGGGACCTATTGGGCTTTGGGTGTAGGTCACTCAGTTTGGAGCTGTGGACAAATACTTCTCTCTGGTGATTTTTTTTCACTGGATTTCATAATGTTGAGCACTCCGTAAGCTTTCAGGATAAAGTGTGCTACTTTATACTTAAAAACATTATTGTAATGAATTAGTAAGATTCAGAACTATCCACCATAGCTATCACTTAAAAAAAATCTTAACTATGAATGTCACTAAGATCCCAAATGTGGAACGCTCCTTGTAATGAGAGATACCCATAAGAGGCTTGACTTTGCACTGGGCATAAGGTTTAAAGCGCAGAATGCGCGGCCAAGTGATATTCACAGAGCTTTGTACTTGTGGGCTGGGATAACCATTATGTAAATCTATAAATACTGCGAAGTAAATGATTTACTGCTGTGTGTACAGCGATACAGGGGAAATGCTTAAGTGAGCCTTTAGATTAGCCAGGCGTGCAGCGCACCGATACGTGCGGAAGCTGTTGTAAATATTTACAGTGTAAATAGTTAATCAGTTCACGTTTTCAAAACTCATTCTGCAGATGTCAAACACATGAAAGAAAATGTACATTTATAGGTGCTTGACAAGTTGTTGAGTGTACTATGACCTTATCGTTTAAAACAATTGCAGCTAAAACAGTATGTAATGCTACAGTGATAAGCTTGACTGGATGCAGTTGCAATCAGTATTCATAACAGTCTTTCTGAGCAGGGTGATTTCACAAAATGCACATCTCTTACAGCCCCTGTCACACTGCCAGCAACATGCCTGTCCCAGTCTTCCTGCACCACCCCAAGGGCGGTACCCCATCGCCTTCCTCCACAGTTCAGAAGCAAACACTTACCCATCTCTCTCAGGACCCAAAGAAGTCAGCGTCAGGTGTGCACTACCGACAAGACCAGGGCCGGAATGTTTCAAATGGAATAAGTCCTCCTCATTCTAAAAGATCAGCCGATCAGCCCACAGCATACAGGAAGGCCAACACTCTTGTTTCTCTTTTATCCCTTTACACGCTGTCAATAAGAGGACAAGCAGCGCAGACTACACGCAGTCCCAAACCTGAAGGTATCAGCACCCAACACTGACACATCAAGCACGAGAATGAAAAAATGGGTAGTGCTTTCTCCACAGTGGGTATGAGCTCCAAAACTACATGTGCCCAACTTATAAGCAAAGAAATGAAACAGCGCTGTCTGCAGTACTGCCGGCTACAGTTTTTACCGGCCGGATTATTTTCGGAAAACCTCAAAATGTCCAGATCTTTGCGTCATGTTTTTGGTCTGTCATAAAATTGGGATTTTCAGGCTAATCATTGAGGTTCAAAGTCAGAAAATAATGACAGACATTTATTTGTGTTTCAGACTTCATACCCTTCAGAAAATTCATGCTGATGCAAAATCTGTTATGCTGTCAATTAAGTGTGAAAGAGCAATACATTAAAGTGGCCCAGTTTTGTGCCTTTGCCCCCCCCCCATTATGTATGGCTTTGGCCAGTTTCTTGTTTTAAGAGGTTGAGAGGTATGCTTTCCGTTAATTCCAAATTCGTGTGTCACAATAGTCTACGCCGCTTCACAAACTGCAGTAGACTATCTCTTCAGATAGCGAATCCTGTATTTACAGTAGAACAAACAGCAGTTCCACACCTCTCACGTGTACCTCATTCAGCCCCTCTGATTCTAGCTTTGACTTTTTCATTCAGACTACCCTTCTCCTCAACCACCCCTCCCAGATACTTGAAGCTGTTTACCTGTTCCACTATCTTCCCATCTATCTATTCTCAGCTTCTTCTGATTTCCCCAATCTGCTTCCATTACCACTGTCTTATCCGTGCTTAGTTTCATCCCATGTGCCTTAAGATTTGCATTCCATTCTCCTATCCTTTGCTGAAGTTCTAGATCAGAGACCAGATGGCTTAGTGGTTAAGGTCATTGCCTCCAATACACAAGGTTCGATCCTGACCTCTGACTAATGCCTGTTTGGAGTTTGCATGTTCTCTGTGTCTCTGTGAGGTTTCTCCCATGTCCGAAAAACATGCCGAGTGTTTCCATCTCAAACTCTCCAATGAATGGAGCTGTGGGCAGCAGCACAGACTCTACAAGGTGCCCAATGGGGGGAAGAGTTATAAAAAAAAAAAAAAACACCAACCACTTTGGGCATCTATTGTGGTGCACAGTATCCTCAAGATAGGAGAACACTAATCACAAACTGCGCGCCGTGGCTAGCCACTCAACGGTGTAAAAATATGGCTGTAGGTGATTCGGTCATGTTGACTGTTGCCAAAAATGGGCATGGGTAGTTACTGGTGATAAGTGGGTCGAGGACCCGGCCTACTCCCTGACCCATGCCAGGGACCCATGCTAACAGTGGGAGGGGTATATGTGCCCCTATTGGCCAGTGTGTGCCCGCTATAAAAGCCCAGCAGCCCTGGTTCAATAGGCTACTGGCCGGTGTCTAATTGCCCAGCCTGGGTTACCTGGGATAGCTCTGTTGAGTGAAAGTTGGATATAAAACCAACCAACCTGCCAAACATGAACTAAGAATTGCTACACTTAATGTAGGTTCACGCAGCTTAGAAGTGGATGACATGATGATACGGAGGAGGCTGGGCATCCTATGTATCCAAGAGATGAGATGGAAGGGCAGAGCAACAAAGCCACTTGGCTTGGGATCCAGAATCTACTACTCAGGTGGTGGACAGGCTAGAAATGGTGTAGGAATTGTGGTGAGACAGAGACTTCAGAAGTCAATGAGGGATATCATCAGAATTAATGACAGACTCATGGCAATCAGACTCCAGTGTAATGATAGGACAGTATTCATAATCTCAGCCTATGCTCCACAGCAGGGTTGTGATAGTGGTAATGGACTACATCAGCAAACAGGTTGGAGGGGTCAGAGCAACAAATCTGTTGTATGCAGATGATGTGGCAGTACAGGCAGACTTAAACATGTACGTGTAGTTTATAAAGCTTGTGGCATTATGGCAAGCTCTTCGCTGCCTTCAGAGATTTCTCTGCTGTCTCTTCACGTTACCCTTGTGGAAGGTTCTTCCAAAGTAAGAGCAATCTCTGAGACACATAGCTGTCTCTCCTGCATGTTTTGGTTGACTAAGTTTAGATCCCGTGATCAGCTGACCCTTGTGCTGTTTGACTTGCAGATGTGTGGCAGCTCCACCAAGTCAGGATTTGAGTGCCTTGTAGAGCAGGCACACGTCCCCTTTAATAATCGGTATGATACAGAATAAAGGGATAGGCCTTTTAGTCTATTCATATAAGACATGTTGTTTATACCCTGTATGCTCTTTGAGGAACCTCTGAGGACATGCCAGCCACTCCATTATATGGAAAATAAGTGCCTAGTCAAGTACATGTCAAATGGTGCATTGTACTCAATTGTTGGTCTAATGAGGCTGAATACAGTGGGGTTATAATTTCCTTGGATCTGGATGCCATACATTTACTTATAAGTTGTTCCACATAGAATATCTTCCTCACCACTGTGGACACGTGGCAGTCAAAGTTCAGACTATTTCTACATTCTGATCTTTCATTGCTCACAAAATGCTTATAGTTTTGACCTATCATAGGCCCTTTATTTGTCCAGAAAATGTTGTGTAATGCCAGAATGTGTGAAGGCTAATAGAAGTATAGCACCCACAGACAGACAGTTATGTAAAGCAATTGGCAACATGCCAAAGCAAAGAACAGATTTGTGCATTAATTTGTGAAGCGTTTTATATGAGTTCTTTGTTCAGCATAATGAACACATGTTGTTTTGGCCATTAGCCAAGTGATCAGTACTTGACACTGTTTTATTTTGTACATTAGATAACCAAAGAAATTATTTTGTGTATTGAAATGAGCTGCAGTATGTCAGCAGAAACTGGTGCTATGTCTTCAGGAGCCAAGCGAGAACTACATCAACAGTCTCTCTTCAAATTTTTCAGAAAGGTCATAAAACACGGAGACGGTTCAGTCTCTGAGGGTAAGACATTTGTGGGTGAGAGTAGTGGTAAAGTACAGAATTATGTCCTATTATCAGGATGATTGTCATAGTTCAGATGTGTGTGACACTATTTCCTGTTCTAAAGTATTTGTCTAAGATTTTATGAATGAGGGTATTAAGTTTTATTGATTTTAGTCTTGAAAGGAAAGTCAGATATGAAATGGAAAATGAACCGAAAGGTTCTGTACTCAAAGTCTTATATGAAGGCAGGAGCTCATCGGTGAGATAGAACATCTTAATAATCCATGTTGTATACTTTGCATTTCTTTTGTGGGTTTGCAAGCATCTAGTGTATAGAGTATTTCCCTATTTTTTTTAAGTTAGTGAAACTTTTTTTTTGTGTAATAGTACGCTATTCAATGGAGGCAAATATAGTTGTTTTTGTTGTACTGTTAAAGAAGTTATCTTCCCTTTGATATTTGTTTTTTTAACCAGCAGTCAGAGAGTCATGTCTGTTTGACACAGAAGACATGGTAAATGAATGTAGTGCTTTCAGAGAAGTCAGTGAAAGTAGTACTGTCACAGAAGTCAGCAGCTTAACAGATAACATAGAAAGTGAGAGACTTACTGTTAGTGAAGTCAGTAAGAAGCATTCGGATGAAGTCAGTGCCACAAAGTGTTCACTGACAGATATTAGTGAGTACATCACATGTACTAATGCTACAGATAAGGAGAAAGTCATTGTCCTAAATCATCGCAAACCACATGACGGTTTTCGTTTCCCACTCAAAGCCTTCACAGACAAAAGAAGAAAATCAGGAAGTTCCCTTCGCCATTGTCAGCTGTCATGGCTAGACCAGTTTCATTTTCTGGCATATTCAGTGAAACAAGATGGGCTGTACTGTTTAACCTGTGTGTTATTTCCAACACCAGCACAGACAGAACGTACAAAGTTATTCATTGAGCAGCCATATTGTAATTGGAAGCATGCCAAAGCTGATATTCAGCGACATTCAGAATTAGATTACCACAAGAAATCTGAGGCAAAATTACATGCTTTCCGAGTCACAAGTGACAATCCAAGTCAAAGAGTGGACTTTGCAATTTCAAATGCTTCACAGCTGCAGGTGGCCAAAAACAGAGCTCTACTAACCTCTATTATAAAGTGTCTGGAGTACTGTAGAAGGCAAGAGATAGCACTCCGTGGACATAGAGATGACTGCACATCTGACTGTACAACCAACAAAGGAAACTTCAGATCTCTAGTTGATTTCCGAATTGATGCTGGTGACAGAGAGTTAGAAGCCCACTTGCAGACATGCCAAAAGAATGCAACATATATTTCAAAAACAGTACAGAATGAATTGCTAGACTGTATTAAAGAATACTTTCAACAGCAGATAATAAAGGATATAAAGCAACAGCCTCTTGGACCCTTTTATTCCGTCCAAGCAGATGAAATTGCAGATATAAGCAACTGGGAACAACTTGTAGTAGTACTACGATATGTGAAGAATGGCCATCCTGTGGAGAGATTCATAGAATGTATTGCCTGTGAATCTGTGACTGGAGAGGAGATATGCAATAAGTTGGTCACATGCCTAACAAAGTTAACGTTGAATCTTGAGCACTGCAAAGCTCAAGGGTACGATGGTGCTGGAAACATGGTTGGAGCACAGAAAGGCTGTGCTGCTTTGTTTCAAGAAAAAGTACCACATGCTATTTTTTTCCATTGTGCTAGCCACCAGTTGAACCTCATACTTTCAAAGGCTTGCCAAGTTGCAGAAGTAAGAATAATGTTAAATATAGTGAAGGAAGTTGGTTTGTTTTTCAAATACTCTCCAAAAAGGCAAAGATGTCTAGAGGAATCAGTGCAGTACATAAACTTACAGAAAAAGGAAAGTGGCAAAAAACCTATAGAAAAACAAAAGCTGAAGTTGCTGTGTGAGACCAGATGGGTGGAGAGACATACAGCCTTTGATGACTTCTATCATATGTATGAAGCACTTATTCACTGTTTAGACAATATTATGAATAACAGAGGGCCACACTGGGATGGTAAAACTTTGACAGATGCCAGTGGACTTTACAGTTCAATTACTAAGTCTTGCTTTATTGTTTCCTTCCAGTCAGCAAGGTTCTTGTTTGGCTTTACTAAGCCCCTTAGCAAACTTCTGCAAGGATCGTCACAAGACATACTGTATGCATATGAGCACGTCAGCTGTGTGCTTAATGAGCTGCAGGATGTTCGTGCAAACATCAAGAATGAGTTTAGGAATATCTTCAGAGATATGTCAGAAATGGGGAGCTTCTGCGATAATACTGAATTACCCCTTCCACGTGTCTGTAGCAAACAGACTATGAGGAACAATGTGGCTGGAGATACTTCAGAAGACTACTGGCGAAGAGCAATTTTTATTCCCTTTCTGGATCACTTCATTCATGAACTGTCCAGACGATTCACTACAATGGCATCAACAGCTATTCAAGGACTCTCACTAATTCCATCAAACTTGAACAGCTTAACATTAGATAGAGAGAGTTCACTTAAAATTTTTTTGACTTGCCTTCACCAACAACATTCCACCAAGAGCTCAGACTGTGGAAAAGGACATGGGAGGCTATATCGCACTATTCTGCACTGCCAAATGATTTGAAGCAGATCTATTCGCAAACAAATGTCAAAATGTTCCCAAACATTTCAATTGTATTAAATACACTCTTGCTCACTCCAGTCACAACTGCTGGAGTAGAGAGGGCTAATTCAGCCTTAAAACTGATAAAGTCTGAACTCCAGAGTACCATGGGACAAGAGCGCCTTAACAGCTTAGTGTTGCTGTTCATGCATAGGGACATCCCGATAGACTACTCCTCTGTAATCAATTTATTTGCAGAAAGACATCCAAGAAGAATGCTACTTATTAATCCACTTAATTAAGAATCTAACAGTAGTATGACTAAGCTTGTGACATACTACAGTACGGTATGACCACAGAGGCCATTATGAAATGCTTAGTGTTATACTAACAAAAAATTTTGTTAGACTTTCTCTCCTGTGGTGTATAGTTTTTATACATATCTTTAGATGGTTTAACATATTGACAAAGTCCGACTACTAATTAAGTCTGAGTGTTACCATCAGAGAAGTCATCTACTCCGCAGGCAACATAGAAAGTAAAATAAATACCAGTAATGTTCTTCACAGGCAACATAGTCAATCAGAGCTCTACCATCATAAGTCACCCACTCCACAGGCAACATAAGAATTCATAGAAGTACCATCAGAGAAGTCAGTACTACCATCATAGAAGTCATCCACTCCCAGGCAACATAGAAAGCAAAAGTACCATTAGTCAGAGCTCTACCATCAGAAGTCATCCACTCCACAGGCAACATAGAAATTCCACAGAAGTCCTCTACTCCACAGGCAGCATAGAAAGTGAGAAGTACCAGTAGTCAGTCAGAGCTCTAGCATCATAGAAGTCATCCACTCCACAGGCAACATAGAAATTCATAAGTGCCATCAGAGAAGTCAGTACTACCATCATAGAAGTCATCTACTCCCAGGCAAGATAGAAAGTAAGAAGAACCAGTAGTCAGAGCACTACCATCACAGAAGTCCTCTACTGCACAGGCAGCATAGAAAGTAAAAGTGCCACCAGTAGTCAGAGCTCTACCATCAGAAGTCATCCACTCCACAGGCAACATAGAAATTCCACAGAAGTCCTGTACTCCACAGGCAGCATAGAAAGTGTGAAGTACCAGCAGTCAGTCAGAGCTCTAGCAGCATAGAAGTCATCCACTCCACAGGCAACATAGAAATTCATAAAAGTGCCATCAGAAGTCAGTACTACCATCATATAAGTCATCTACTCCCAGGCAATATAGAAAGTAAAAAGTACCAGTAGTCAAAGCACTACCATCACAGAAGTCCTCTACTCCACAGGCAGCATAGAAAGTGAGAAGTACCAGTAGTCAGTCAGAGCTCTACCATCATAGAAGTCATCCACTCCACAGGCAACATAGAAATTCATAGAAGTACCATCAGAGAAGTCAGTACTACCATCATAGAAGTCATCTACTCCCCAGGCAACATAGAAAGTAAAAAGTACCAGTAGTCAGAGCACTACCATCACAGAAGTCCTCTACTCCACAGGCAGCATACAATGTAAGAAGTACCAGTAGTCAGGGAATAGGCATGCTGGACAGAGTACATGAACTATGGACAGAAGTTTGAAATATTACCCAGGAAGTTGTAAAAAATTAATTCTAAATAGAAAGAAGATTAAGAAGGCAAAATGACCATCTGTGAAGGCTTTAGAAGTGGCTGAGGAAAGAAGGCACTCTAAAGATAATGAGAGCAGGGTACATTATGTAAAACTTTAATGCAGAGTTTGATAGATGATAGCAAGAGAAGTTCAGGAGGGACGTATACATGAGCAATGCAAAGAAATGGAAGACAACAAAAGGTGAACAGATGTCCAGGAACATGAGTTGTATTAAGGGAAACTTGCAGATACAAATGGACATAAAAAAATGGAGAAAACCTGACAAATGCAGCAGTGTTATATTATCATTTTGCCAGATTTTAAAGCATTTACGTTGCCAGCAGCTGTGGAAAACAAGGTAGCAGCAATTGTATTGGAAATTTCAGCTTATATTCAACTCCCAAAAATGGTAATTGCTACAGAGACTATTCCAATTATAAAACACAGTTGTAGAAAGTACTGCATTCTCCAAATTAGAACTATTTCCCCAGTGCTGAAGTTGCAGTGACTGCAATCCAAGCTCAGTGAAAGTTCAACAGGACAGAAGTTCACTGTCAAAGACCACGAGTTGGAAGAAGAAATTACTCAAATTCAGATGGCCATGAACTTGGAAAACCACTGACCTAAAAACAATTTGTTTCATTGAACTTTGACTTGAGAAAGAAGACAACCAGCATTTTTGAACTCCTGGAGACCAGCATTGCCTCCCCCTCCTTTACTCACTCCAGAATTTGTTGAAAGAAGAGAAGGTACAGTAGGACTTTTGTTAAAGAAAATTAGTTCTGCTTAAACCCAGAGAAAGAACAGTAAACAATACAAAAACATAATGGTCAGCTAAGGAAAGTTTTATGAGTTTAGTTTATTTGGTACATCAATAAATGAAGCTTTTACTAATTTATCCTAATGTCTGGTATATATTTTATGTTTAACAACAAAGTAGACTTCACTGTGGTTATTTCCAACTTCAGTGGGATTCTTTACAAGTTTATAAGAGTCCATATGCCCACTATACCATGGAAGGAGAATGTGAGTTGGTATGGTCAACAATTTTTTCCAGGCATGCACTGAAAATAGATGTGCTGTATAGGAATTACTTTTTCCTGCTACCACATCCACAGTAAAATCATGTGTAACTGAATGTAAAGTGATGTCTTTCCAGACGTGATGTCAGAGCTTTGTGTCCCACTTTCTTGCTTCCACCCCGGTAGTCAACTATCGAGACTGCACCCCCCCCTTCTGCAAATTCCTGGATCCGCCACTGTAAAGGGACAACATTCAAAAAATGGGTACCTTCAATAAAGTGTTTAGATGAGAGAGGTCTAAAACTGGTCTCCAAGTACTCTCTTTTCTGGGCACTAGAAAGATTCTGGAGTAAAAACCCCTCCCCCTTTGGGACACAGGCACCTCTTGAACAGTACCCTGAGTCAAAAGGTCTTGAAGTACCTCTAGGGAAAAAAAGGGAGTTGTTCCCAAGGAGCAGTGGTGGCTGGTGACTTCAAATTAAAGGGAGGCTGCAGGAGACAGTTGAATGGGTGGGGTCAATGGGAAGGAGTGTGACCAACTAGAAAGGGGTGGAGCTATGCTCAAAACCACAAAAGCTGTGACTTTAATTAAATACGCTGCCCTGGGTGCCAAACCATCATAATGAGAGTCCAATCAAGACAAAATGAAGTACAGAAGAAAAAAAATATTTCAATGCGCTGGCTCTATGACAGCTTACTTACTATCTAGATGGAAACAAAAAGGTTGTGAGGCATGAAAAAAAATACTTTTTAAATATCAAGTATAAAATCAAGCAGCACTCAACTCAAACCACTTCTCCTTGCACTGCAGTTCTAATTATAATTTATATTCAGCTTTATAAAAGTACCAATTAACATGCTGAAAGTAGCAATCTCTGTGATACCCCCACTTGTAAAAATGTTTCTTATCCAAAAAAAGACCTGCTGCCTGACAGCAACTATCTACTTCTTTCAAAAATGTGGTCAAAGTAAAAAGTGAACAGCAAACAAGAAACAAGCTCAAGATAAATGCTTAAAGAATTACTGCACAGGTTGCGGACCACACTTGATAGATTGGCATTCTGTTTAGTTTACAGGTAAAGCCTGCAAAGGTGACTGTAAGTCTCCAACAAATGTAATGAGCTTCTGAAAATACTGTAATCCTGTCCTTTATTCCAAATACTGTCACATATGCATTTCAATACCCGAGGCTTATACGTTATCTAGTTATGTAAATATTCTCTGCATGGCAACAACAAAAAGGCTTTCAATGTTGGTAATTCTTTAGCAGTATGCTTATTAAAGCTTACTTGCATCTTACAATCTCAGACAAGCTTACCTGATTGTTATTAAAGCATTGCTACTTAAATGCAGAGCAACAGGGACTGCAACAACATGCATTTTCTGAATAATAAGAAGCATAAATCAAAAGTATAAAAATATGACAGAAAACCAGTACATTCTGCAAAATCAAGGACAGATGAAAAGCCACTGTAGTACTTGTGTTTACATTGGATGGGGGATACTCTGCACACTTACACTGCATAACTGCTCCTTGCCTTCCTTGGACACATCCAGAGTCACTGCATGGGGGAGTGGGGTGCAACAAGTATGTCACAATTTGAAATGTCTCTGGCTGACAGTGATGGCCCTGACACATTTGTCATACCTCTCAACATCAGAGCAAGAAATATGGACAAAGCCATAAACAGAAGTGGGACAAAGGCCCAAAAATAAAGACATTTTTTTAAATAGTGCTCTTATAAACTTAGAAAGATAATATAATAGTAGGTCTTGCATTAGTATGAATTTTCTGAAGGGTATGAAATCTGAAACTCAAATGTTTGTCATTATTTTATAACTTCAATCTTTAATGATTTGCCACTAATTTGCTAGAAAACCACACTTTTATGAAAAATGGGCCAAAAATGTGATGGAAAAATATAAACTAGCCACACGATACATCTGGGAACCTGTGAAAGAAGGGACACTTAATATTAGTACTGTTAAGTTGAGCAGCTGACAAAATAAGAGTATCTACATGCATTTCTGAAATAAAAGTAATCTACAACTCTGATCATTACAATTATTTATTAATTGTAAACCCTCCACATTTTCTTCCAAAATTGCCATTTTGTGAAGGGATCATTAGGAGAGAGCAACATTTTGAGCCAAAGTTGGGGACAGTTGAGAGGTCTGGATATACCTAATTATATCAAGTGATTTATTTGCACATACCTCTCAACCTCTTAAATGCATGAAATATGGACAAGGGCAAATATATTGGGGGAACATACAGACAGTACTAAAAATTGCTCTTGTATAAAATAAGTTGACAGAATAACAGGTTTTGCTTTAGCATGCATTTTTCTGAAGAGTATGAAGTCTGACACTCAATGCCTGTCATTATTTAGTGACTTTGTTGCTAGATAATTTTCCAGAAAACCACAAATTTTATGAGGAACAAACCAAAATTAAGAAGCAAAAATCTATACATTCTGTGAAAACCTGGACAGTGGAGAGGTATAGTTCAGCTGGGGCTGTCTGAGTTTGCCACCCTTCCCCCCTCACAAAATCATGGTTGAATGAGACCACCGCAGCCATTCCAGTGTCCTGTTTCTTGGCTATTTCATGCATTTACCATAAACACTATAATATGCATACTGCTTTACTTCTACAATGATTTGGATTTCATTTAAAAGTTTTATTTTACATTTTACAGCACAAACACTAATAGACATCTGCTAAACAAAGCAATGCAGTCTCACAATGAAAACAGACTTAGCATTAAAACTTCTCTGCCCTTAAAACTCGTATTCATTGAAACAGCATTGAAACCCACATTCAAAGAAAATACATCT
Source organism: Protopterus annectens (assembly GCF_019279795.1). Classification (NCBI taxonomy): domain Eukaryota; kingdom Metazoa; phylum Chordata; order Ceratodontiformes; family Protopteridae; genus Protopterus; species Protopterus annectens. The sequence continues at coordinate 453,877,948 of NC_056725.1, read as the reverse complement.
GGCCAGTGACATAAAGATTAACTATGGGCTGTTTTCAAATCATAGGCCCCTTGCACACAAAACATACATGTGTTCTTTGATACACCTTCCTGACTGTATTAAATTATGTTCCTTGTATAATACAGTACAGTTGTTAGAGGGCGTTTTAAATTTGTTTTGAACATTTTTCCAGTAAACAATGAAATAAACCACATGCACCAATAATGACAAAACTGCCCAGTTCAAAACATTTCCATCATAAAAGTCTACTCGAACTACTATAGTCCACCAGTATCAATAAATATGCATAATCTCTGCAGAAGTAAAAGTCACCTAAATAATTCCACATTAAAGAGATCTGTAACTAATGGAAGAGGTTGCTGCTAGCAAACAGCTTTATTAGTAGATGAAACAATGAAATATAAAGTGCCTGTTGCCCTTGAGGAATAAATTATCCATGTTACATTTTAAAAAAAATGATAAGCTAGTAATATTGCAATAGGGTATGGATGGCAAACAAATAACAGGTTGATAGTTACTAGGCATCTCCACCAAAGAGGACATTCTCAGGACTGCAGCATCCACCCCCTTTAAAAGTACAACACAGTACAGTATCAGCAATGCATCTACATACTGTGGGAGTAGAACCCACAGCCTTCTGCATCAAAAGCAAGTACACTATATGTTGTGCTATTAGCAATGCAATCAAACTTAGCATAAGCAGCACTAAACCTCTGTTCCCCTGAAGCTCTTAGCTCCTTATAAAATCCACTCAACTGTATCTCTCGACGTTGCAGCACATAAGCACAAGAAATCTGGAAAAAGCCAACATTTATTGGGTGTGGGTGGGACAAAAGCCCAAAATCCAGTGACACATTTTAAACATTGCTTGTATAACCTTGGAAATTTGCTAGAATAAAAAGCTGTGCTACCGCCATGCATTTCATTGCCAAGTCTTGAACACAGGACCCTGTGCATTACAGCAAGAGCAACATATCACTATGCCAAATCAGCTGTTTCTTGAAAGACAGGAAGACAGAAACTTAAATGGCTATCATTTAGTGAATTCAGTTCTCACCATAGCGCTCAACGTCTTAGCAAAGCCAATAATGGGGGGGGGGATAGAGCCCCAAACATATTCAGTGAATTCAGTTCTTACCATAGCTCTCAACCTCTTAGCACAAAAAGAAACTGCAGAAAGTCAATAATGGGAGAATTCATCCACAAAAATAGGGACAAATTTCAAATATTGATCCTATAAACTTAGAAAATTTCTAGAATAAAATGTTTAGTGTTACCGTGTATTTTCTGAGGAATATGAAGTATGAAACTCAAATGTCTGCCATTATTTAGTGAATTCAAAATCCAGAAAGCCACACATTTTATGAGGAATAGAACAAAAATACGAGGCAAAAATCTGAATGGTTTTCACAAGTGGTGGTGGGTAGGGAATTCAGGCTGTTGCTACAGATATACACACACTTCCTGTCTACATAATGTTCATTTCAGTACCTGAAGAGAATGGACGTTCATTTCAAATAAAGTACCTGAAGTGCTCAAACTGCATAATGGGCCAGTCCACACAATAAAAAAGCAACACATACACATTTCCTGTCTACATAATGTTCGTTTCAGTACCTGAAGAGAATGAATGTTCATTTCAAATAAAGAAGTACCTGAAGTGCTCAAATTGTATACCAGGCCAGTCCACAAAATAAAAACAACACACACACACATTTCCTGTCTACATAATGTTTGTTTCAGTACCTGAGGAGAATGAATGTTCATTTCAAATAAGTACCTGAAGTGATAAATTGCATAACGGGCCAGTCCACAGAATAAAAAAACAACACACACATTTCCTGTCTACATAATGTTCGTTTCAGTACCTGAAGAGAACAAAGGTTCATTTCAAATAAATAAGTACCTGATGTGGTCACACTGTCATTTCAAATAAATAAGTACCTGAAGTTTTCAAACTGCATAATGGGCCAGTCCACAGAATAAAAACCAACACACACACACACCTTTAATAAAGGAGTACCTGAAGAGCTGTTTCCTGTCTGCAGAACGAACGTTAGTTTCAAAGTGCTCAAACTTAAATAGGAGCCGTTTCCCATCTGCAGAATGTTTGTTTCATAGTGCTCAAATAAGTACCTGAAATGCTTAAACTTAATAAATAATGTTCGTCTCAGTACCTGAAGAGCTGTTTCCTGTCTTGCTCAAACTGCATAACGTTTGTTTCAAAGTTCCCTGGCCCAGTCCACAGAATATAAGTACTTTACTTGTCAAGTTCCCAGTGCTGGAATAAATAAGCCAAAGTCCACCAGGCGCCAAATAGTTCCCCATTCAAAAGACTGCTACTTTTGAGCATGCACAGTTCACCATTCAAAACTTCTGAGCATGCACAGACTGCCTCTGCTCATTCCAAGCATGGACAGACTGCAGACCTTGCAGTCCGATCCCCTTATAGTCTATGTGGTTGTAACCGCATAGACTTCTGGGGCATCTGTAGACTCCTGTCTTCTTTCTGAATCTGGACTGGTTAAACAGCAGTCCGGATTGAAGTTTCCAAGCACGCATGCATGGAGTGCATGCTGTGAGTTTATTTTTGGTTTACAGCTGGGATTTTTTTTATTTTAGGTTTACAGTTGGGGATTTTTTTATTTTGTTTTACAGCTGTGGGGGGGCTGCAGTCCAATATCACGAGCCTCCACTGCCAAGGAGGCTGAGGAGTACCCATAAAAGGGGGATATACAAACAAAAAAAGGCTTCCACCAAAGTAAGAAAAATCTTTAAAAGCCCAGTCTTTAATGGAACAGTTAAAAACATGATTTGTCGATGAACTGCAGATCAGACGGGATAAGCGCTTTCAATTAAAAAAAACCTTCATCAGATCCTGTTACACTGACCTGATACAAAACTATTTAAATAAAATCCACAACCTTCCAGCCAATAAAAACAATCTTTAATAAACACACCTTCTCTAGGCCATGACATCACTTCCTATTCAAATTTCTGTCTTAACATAGGTTTGATAGGAACTACTTAAGTCCTGGCAGCTGATTTGCTCTAAGGTTCATGATCCACTTCATTTCCTCCTTTTCGGTTTTATTAAATAAATCTCCTCCACGTAAGTTAGGATGTATACATGAAATTACCATAAAAGGGAATAGATGTCCTAGATTCTCTTGTACATGAATGGAAAGAGCATTCATTTACATTTTATTTTTGATGTCTAATTGATGACGAAGTATCCATTCTTTACATTTTCTGTTAATTTTTCCTAAATAGTAGGCACGACATGAGTTACAAGTAGCAATGTAAATAGTATTCTTAGTATTATAATTTGCAAACCCATAGAATTTAAAGCATTTGTTCATTACAGGATGTATGAAATTATTTGTACAATTAATATAGCTGCATGCTTTACAAAAGCCATACATTCGAGTGACCATTAACTTTTTTCCATCTGTCTTTTGTTTGTTAGATTTGCCATTGCTGTTACATACGACCACATCCAGTTTACAGTATCTTAGGAAAGTGTGCAGAGAAGCCAATGCAACATCAGTATTGATATCAATAGCTGATTTGGTAGTTACAGTGTTTGAAGCATGAGCATCTGGAGCATTTGAAGGGGTCTGCTGTATTTTACATAGCAAAAAAAAGCATACAAGTCTGACAGCCTCCTAGTATGTAAACCTTAGGCACTTCCTTACTTGCTTCACTTGTACAGCAAAACAGGCAAAACGTTGACCATTCCTGATAGTCTTTAGGTCTGTCAAAACAAAAAAAAATCTTACTGGATGGCATACATCAAGCCAGTGTAATAAATACTCCCCTATTTTGAAATACTGTGGGAAGGACAGTGGGATATTAACAGACTGGTTAAGACTATTCAAAGTTAGACATAAAGACTAGCACAGTGTGTAAATATGCACTCACAATTTGTACGAACAACTATATGGGGGGGTGCAAAAATAATCTTGAAATGTTCTAAGTTCTAAGACCCTGCTAAAATGATGGTACTGCTACAAGAAAAAGCTTTCCAAGAAACCAAGATTTGCATATGATACCAAAGATATCTGGGATTAATTATTTCAGCATAAAATTTAGATCTCATAGAGGTACATGTTTAAGAAGTGTTCTTAATAGTTAGATGTTACAGACTTTAAATTAAATCAGAGAGGATTAATAAAGACCAACATGAAAATTTGAAAGGGCCATTGAATGTACCTTGTGTGTAGAATAACTTGCATCTTGATCAATAATGTTAGTCAAAACCTTCAGATCTAGGGTTAAGATGGATTAAATTTAGTAGTCAATAGCCCATAAACAACATTTTGTGCATTTATTTCTGTAAACTTTCCTGGTGGAGTGTTCCTGAGTACCCGTGAGGATCTGGACCACTCTGGGAGGATAAGAAGAGTTGTGGGCAAGCTATAGAACTGGAGAAAAACATGCAGGCAGTTCTGAGAGACTGAAGGTCCAGGTGAAGATTAACAGAGACAGATGGGATATGAAACCTATGTGAGGTCTTAGACGAGGTTTCTCTTGAAGATAAAGCTACTTGTGTAGGGCCAGAACAGGGCTATTAGATGGCCTTAGCTTTCTGTAGAAATCTCACCTTAAGTAAAAATGAAGGAGACGTGTAAAGACCCAAAGCCCACTGCTGGACCACAGCATAGTAGGAAATGTGCACCTGTGGGATAATGAAGAAGAAGCTGCTATATGTGTCATTGGTCTGGTATGTGAAGAGGTTGCAGAAAGACTCTCCCTAGTGATAAAAGATGACACCCACCACTGATGGATAGACCAGACGTGAGACATTTGTGCAACATAGGTTGATCTTGTCCATTAGATAATCTGGCTTGACCAGGGATGTGTTACAAACAGAAAGCAAAAACACATGGTGCATTGCCACAACCTCACATCTACTTTATGTAGAGGATAGGAACTGGGATCCTCACTGCTTGTTGATGTCACAAACCACCACATTCATTGAGTGGACGGCAAGTGCACTGAAGGAGGAGGTCTTGTAGAACCTGCAACATAAGTAGAACTGCCCTTACCTTCAAGGCAGTGAGGTGCACAGAAGCCTCTTCTCAAGATCAAGTCCAGAAGACTGTCTGCCCTAAATAGTGCCCCCAACCCCATGGAAAAGCATCTATGGTGGCTGTTACACCTGAGTAAGGGCAAAGGTCTGCCCTGCAAAAGATTGCCTAGGAAAAGTCACCATAGATCCCAACATACCCCCCAAACTTGTATCAGAAGAAACATGTGAGCTGTATTTTGACACAACCAGACACTACTGAAGAAGACTCAATGGGTATTGGAGTCTTTTAACATGCAACTATCATTGTGGGAGAACATAGGAGACAAACATTAACCTGAGCTTTGAAATTCTCTCTGGTTGAAGGCTGGTTACAAAAGTCTTTGTGTCTAGATGATAGCTAGTGAAAATCTGTGCTTGCAATGGTTATCAACTATGACTTAGCAGTGTTCACAGATATTCCCAATGATCAGAACTGTTGCAGCAGATAGTCCTTTGCTTTGGCTACTACAAACCAGTCATCTGGATAATGGAAAACTCTTGTGCCCTGTAGCATGAGATGAGCTGTTGAACACCTTTGGAGTGGTGGTGAGACCAAATAACTTAGAACTGGCAACCATTGATCCCCATTCATAAGCATAGAAGCATCCTGGATGCCTTGGCTATCTTCGTGCAGGATAGGCAACCTGGAGGTCCAGACAGGACATCAAGTCCTTCTTCTCTAAAAAGGACTGTTATCCAGAGTTTCATTTTTACATAGAGATTTAGGATGCATAGGTCTAGGATGAGCTAAAGGTCTGCTGTCTTACTTGGAACCAAACTGAATTTAGACTCCAGACCCTCTCTGGTCTGGTGGCATCTCTTCAATGGCTATTATCAGATTTTTAACTGTAATCTGGTTGCCATCTAATGACAGGGTAGAACACAGGCAAGGAGCAAGTAGGTGGGCATTGGAGGAGACAGGAATGGGAAGTTGTAGACTCTGGACCACATCTCCCTGATCCACTTGTGCTGTAGGATGGCCTACCATGGAGGAAGATTCATCCCTTAACTATTTCCAGAGTAGGACAGTAAAGTAAGTCCTCAGCAACTCTGCAGATGCCCAGGAAGTGACTGAAACTCCCTGGTTCTGCAGACTGCCTCTGCCTCAGGGTGCCCATTCTAAAACCCCTGTAACAGTACTGGTATCGATTAGAAAGCTGCTTGAATGGACGTTGCTGGTTCTTCTTACACCACAATAAATTGAGTGTCCTTATCTTTAAGAGAAAAAGGTTCTCAAGGAACTCAACTCTAAGAGCTACAAGCAACTTCTCTTCTTGCTTGTTCCTTTGCAGCATCTCCTTCAATTATGGCCAAGATAAAAAAATGAGAAATCATAAGGGGTATTAGCAAATGATACCTTGAAGTAATTCATGGATTTACAATGCCTGAGCCAATACTGACAAATTATCAACGGGGCTGCTCTTTCTACTGTGTTGTGTATTTGATGCATGGAAAGAGCTTAATGAGTCAAAGTTCCCAGCTGGGATTTTAACCTGTGCTATAGAGTCCCAAGCTCCATGTTTTTCATAATCTCTAAAGTTCTCCCTACCAGGTTATAGTAAAAGACAGCCATGCATGTCTAGTGAGTATTTATATAGAGAAAACACTTGATGGATCCAGGTGCTTGTCAAAGCAGTTTAGCAACAGAAATTCCTTAGGGGGAAGGACCACTGTGCTCCCTTTCTGAGGGCTCTTTCTTTTCAGTAGTAGCCACAACAATGGAACAGACAAGGGAAACCTTACAAACTCCAAGGGCCACAAACATTGGAGAGTAAGATCTTGCTCAATCTCCTAGCCAGAGAGAGTATCATATCTGGTTCTTGCCAAGTCCCTTGCACAACCAACAAAGCCATAAAGTGGACAAGGGAAATCAAAGAAAATAAAAGCAGGGCAGAGTGAAAAGCATCCTGCAGTATCAGTTCCTTCAGGAAGACTGCACCAGTTGGCTATAACCCTTTCTAAGGTACTAGCTCCAAATCTCCCCAAATTTCAGATTCACAGTGGAGGAGATACAAAGGAAGCCTCCTCTTGTAGATCAGTATCCAGGGTGGGGGACTCCAAATAGGAGTCCAGGTGCTTCCCTTTGCACCTCCTATTCAGAGTATACAAGTAATCTAAATTTGATACCTCCATTCCATTCTTGCTGCACATTTCCTGCCCTCTGGGATAAAGATAATAGGGCCAAGGCACTAAACTGAGGAACACGGTGGGGAGGAAAAGACACAGGTGCAGACATCATAGGGAAATCTACCAACCAAAAAGTTGCTTCTGCAGCATCTCTGAATCCTCAGAGATTAATGGCAAAAGTGTCAGAATAAAGGACTTCTTTAGTCAGACGTACTCCAGAGGCAATAACTTGATTCAGTCAGGTCTATGCACAAATGTTAGCAGAGTGAACAGCTTCCACATGTAAAGCTCATTAAAAAAGAGCACAAAGACATTGGCACTGAAGTTGGTTGTCCAATGACACCAAAGACTGGTCTCTTGTGATATTTGACATTCAGGATACAAGAGTTGGAGAACATAGTGAAAACAGAAGAAAAGATTCTGGGCCTTTATCAGTGCCCTAACCATCCTGTCCTAGTTTATATGCCAGTAGAGACTGCACAGGAATGTGGAGGAATGTATTACTTAGATAACTCTCCCTCTGAAGAAGAGTATGAAGTAGGTCCTAAACTACCATGACTTCTAGATAAGACATGCCCAGGGAGTAGGGCTGAATAGCAGCACAACTCCCTCATCTAATGCTTAGTTTGGTATTAGAAACCTCCACATGGGTGGCTTTAAAAGAAGAGTGCATTTCCCTTGTAGAATTACTATTTATAGTCTTAATCTTCTCTTTTTGCCCATAAAAATGGTACAGGTGTCACTAGGCAACAACCCTTTCAGAATTAACTAATTTCTCTCATAATGCTGAACAGCCACATTTGTCAAATATCTCAACTTTCATCTAAATGTTCTGCCTTTTGACTTAGAATGCATAGGGCTACAGGATGTCTTGAATTAGAAATTTTGCCCACATTCTGTAGCATCTTCCTTTCCACATGTAAAAAGGCACTCCCCAACTGCTTAATTCCGAGAAAAAAGTAAAACCAATAAATACAGACAACAACCCAAAACTGGCAGCAATAGCTCAAAAACATTAAAACTCCCCAAAACAACATGTTAGCCTGGAGAGAGTGAGGGAGCAACTAACAAAATAAATTGTCTTTACTTTGCAAACTCTGTACTCAAAGGTACAAAAATTTAAAAGATCCGATGAGATGGGGAGGTGCAGAGTATTACAGGAGCTAGCGGAGGAGTTTGTGGAACTTGAGGTATCTTAAAGGTGCTGTGTTGTGTGACTTCTGCCTGTGAAATACCATTTCTGCTGCTGAAATGAACAGAAAGGATCATGTAAGATTATGTGAGTTTATGGCGCACAAAAGGCAGATATTACACATTTCTTTGATCTATACACACATCGTTCTTTTGAGTTGTTACAATGTCACTGTCTTAACTCAAGTATCATGAATGCATGGATTATTCAGAGCTTTTGAAGACTGAGGAGAGAAGAGTTTTAGTTTTAATTCTGGTATTAAGTTCAAGAAAATGTTTCAGATTAGTGAACGGTACCCAAAATAATTCTAGATGGTGTACAGATGTTTATTTTTTCTACCACAGCAGCTGATTATTGTGCCACATCTGCCAGTCCAATCAACCCAACCACAAGTCCCTGTCCCTGGTGGATGCCTGATGTTCTCCTCACTGGTAGGATCACCCCACTGAGAGAGCAGTCCTACTTTGAAGTGCATTCACATCTTGTGTAGTCTTTGCAGGGCTAGGTGCACACAGGACAAGTGGTAGCACTGGCTAGCAGAGAAGCAGTCATCTGACTGTATGGACATTTTTACCAGCCTGGTCTCCAGCCCCTACATGCTGACAGACACACTATGCCTTATATAGGCTGGGCAGCCAATGGGAGGTGCACTCTGTGTATCCCATCCCTGACTGTAGGGTGGTCACATCTAACTCAGATCCATCCTCCTCCCTGAAGCTAGCAACAATTCCATTAAGTAATGGACTCAGCATGGCTCTCGACTCCCAGAATATCTCTTTGTCCAACACTCAGAGATCCTCTATGTTATTCCATTAGTCATCAGATCTGAGTGGCTTCTGGTCACCTGGGCTGCAGTCAAGGCTTTATCCCTCTATGCACAGGAACCCATGGACACTAAAGAGTGATGTCTCTTATTAGTAAACATAAATATGTAGTTTAATGATAAGAATTTTCCCTTCTGTAATAATCCCAAAACTGTTTTATCTCCTCATGTTATTTGAGATTTGATACGAGAGTATAGCTGTGCATATTGCACTTATCCATACCAGCAGATGTTTGAATTTTTCACTGCTGCAGTACTTTAGGCTATATGGATTGTCTTTTCCCCAAGATAACCAGCCAGCTTCCAAAACCTTTAGCTCCCTCCAATATATTAATTTCAACTGCTGATTGGTCAGACATGTGGAGGGAAAATCAGCCGTCGGAGTGGAAAATCTTCAGTATTTTCTTATCTAAAAGTTAAGTAGCAGGGTGCTCATGCTAAATTAAACAACCTCCAAACTATTTCCCACCAATAACTACATACAATGGAAAGTGGGCATGATTACTGCAACAGTGAGGAATTTGAACATCCATGGTTATTGGTAAGTGCAACTTGTACAACTGTACTATGTTCATTACCATGACTGCAGTAACACTTAGGCTGTATAGGTTAACAAAAGGTTGTCTAACCAAGAGGAAGGAAGGATATGGATCCAGGACTCCTTGGAGTATGACCCTATCAAAGCCAGTCCTAGACCTACAGAAAGAGTCTGGTTTGTAATACCTTGTAAATGTATGCACAGAGGACTATGGAGCTGCCTCTAGAATGCTTCTACAGTCCACCTCTTTCCAATATGTAATTAAAGATAAGGCCCACTTAAACTCAGCCTTGATACTGACTGGAACTGGTTTGTCATGGTAGGTACAAGAAAAGGCAATAGCCAAGGACAACCATCTGGAAGTAGTCTATTTTAATATGGATTGCACTTTCTTAGTCTCAGCATAAGAAATAAATAGCGGCCCAACTTTTCAAAAAAAAAAAAAAACACACTTGATATGTCAAGATAGTACCTGAGCTGCTTATGCACATCCAGAGTATATAGAATATTTTCTCCCTGGTTCTGATGGTCAGGGTAGAACACAAGGAGATTCATGGCCGAATTCCAAAGCCTCCTTCTGCACAAATGAAGAGTTTGTTCTTAATGATATCCTAGCTGTGTGGAAACCACACAGATACTCTTATTTCAGATGTCAAAGACTTGAGAACAGTTTCTCATGTACCGAACCTTAAAGCTGTTGATGCACAGGTTCAAATAAGAGATGTGGCTAACTTTCCCAGCACACATTTAAGATCACAGGATGGAGCATTCTTTTTCTTTGGTGGTCTCAATTAAAACACTCCTTTCAGAAACTATTTCACAAAAACAAAGAAGAAAGTGGGGGGTCCATGGGCAAACATGCAGAAATGGTTGCAGGATGTATCTTGATAGAGAAGTATGAAAGACCAGAGGCTAGTACCTCTCACAAATATTTGAACACCAGATGAATCCCTGAAAGGGCTGTGACACCAACTAGAAAGTTTCTTCCACTTGCCAATATAACATTTTCAGTAGCAAGTTTTCCTGCCCCCTTTAGTATCAGTTGCAAGCCCTCTGAAGAGAGACTCCTAAAATCTATTGGAACTGAATCATTCACGTAGTTAGCTAAAGATCTTGGAGATTTAGCTGTATCAAACTTCCCCAATTTTGTAAGTAGGTCCAGTTTGTAGGGAGGCTTATAGCAACTGCCCTTGGCCAATTGCATATGAAGGGAACATCAATGTTTCCTGTGCGGGGGTCACCACAATTACATTTGGAAAGTCCTTCTAAATGTTAAGAATTACTCTGGATATCAATGAAAATGCATAAAGGAACATTCTTGTCCATGGGAATGAAAAAAACATTGGTTTTCTGGACCTGTATGCATGGAGTCCTGGAGCAGAATTTTTTGAGCTATTAGTTTTAAAAGGAGGCAAAAAGATCTACTTGGTGTTCCCTACAAATGGACCAATTTTTAGATCACCTTGTTTAACTTCTGTTTGTGAGGGTTTGTCCTGCTCCTGCTCAGCTTGTCTGCAGGATGCTTGGAGAATTAAATAATGCTGAAGCGCTACCTCCCAAGCAATCATACCTAGCCTGCATAGAGGGTATGACTTTCTGCTCCCATGCTTGCTGATGTCCCACATCACTGTGGTATTGACAGTAATCACCTGGAGAGGTCTTGGAGAACATAGATGAAGAAGAGATTTAAGGTATGGATCACAGACATTTTTTAAATATTTTTATGCTTTGAGTTCTCAGAAGAATCCCACAGGCATCGCACCTTCATCTCCATGGAAACTGCCCCTCAAGCAAACAGACTGGAATGTACAAGAGAAAAGGGGAAACCTGCATTTGCCTGTATTGTAGTCTTGACCAGTGCAGTTCTTTTTTTTTATACAAAGCCCAATATTGGTATCTGAAATTCCATTGGATTCAAATGCTGGGTCTACGTGTTTTTAGATGCCACTGAATATTTCTCATGAGTAATCTAGCATGAAAAATCATAAAAATCATTGATGACATGGTCTCCAAAATCCTGAGAAACTTTCTGGATGAAGTCTAGAGACTGAATTGAGAAGGTCAGAAAGCTTCCAGATAAAAAAAAAATCTATCTTCAATTGCATCAAAAAGGCTTTTTGCTCCAGAGTGTCTAAGACATCCTAGAAAAACAACTTTGTATGAAGGGGTAAGGGAGGATTTCTGAAGGTTTGTGTGGAATCCCAGACTGGTCAGAAGAAATGAAAAAAATAAGTTATATACTTACCATAATCTTTTGTGTTGTCCTTTTGTATTCTTCCTCAACTTGTGGGGTTTTAGATCTGACTTGGCCACTTTCTAAAGCTTGGGCTCCAAAGCTCGAGCTCTTCCCCTACCCATAATGCCTCACTCCCCCAGTTACCTCAAACTGAGTTTGCTGCTACCATGTTTACCAATTATAGCATAATACATGCAATGCACATAAATTATGAAAGTTACCGAAAAAGAATGGGAGCTCAACAAGGAACAGAGGTTCCTACAGGCATATCTGTCAGGCCATTCACAAAAGGACAGGGGGAAGGAGGGAGGGAAGGTAGAGAAAGAATGAAAATGACAACACAGATGGAACATGAATGATAAGTACATAACTTTTCAACTGAAGTCATTTTCATTCTTCCTCAACATGTGGGACAGAGTCCCCAGCAACAATAACCTTGGGTGGCATTCATGGAAGGCTATTATGTAGCACTGCAGAACCAAAAGCAGCTCTATTTCTATACACAATATCAAGTTTGTAGTGAGAAATGAAGGTGTGAGAATTAAACCACGAGGCAGCTGAACAAATATCATTAATTGAAACTTTAGCCCAAAAAGCTTGAGAAGTTACCATTGATCTAGTAGAAAGAGCTTTGACTCACGGAGGTAAAGAAACACCTTTGGGTTCATAAAAAAATTAAATGCAGTCACTTAACCATTTAGCTAAGGTGGTCTTGGCAAGTGGTTTCCTTTTTTTTTGGCATCCAAAAAAGATCCGAAAAGCTGGTCAGCTTTTCTGAAAGATTTAGTTCTGTCTAGATAAAAACAACCATCTCTGAACATCCAGCATATGAAGACTATATTCCCTTTCATTTTGGAAATTAGGAAAAAAGGCCAGTGAGTTGATAGATTGGTTTATATTGCTCCTGGTCACAACTTTTGGTAGAAAGGCTGGATTAGTATGTAATGTCGTTCTGTGTGAAAAATTAAGTAAGGATATTTAGAGGACAGAGCTTGCAATTCACATACTCTTCTTGCAGAAGTGATAGGCTTCATAGTTGCAGAAGTGATAGGCTTCATAGGTTTATACTAGGCTAACTGCCCTTTTGAGGCCATTTTAAGCCTAGCCGATTATCCCTTGTGAGAATCAAACCCCGCACCTTGTGTCTGTAAGGTAAACACCTTAACCGCTATGCCAACCTCCCACCTTAGCAACCAGAAATCCAGTTTTCCATGATGATAATTTCAAATCTACATTGGCTGAGGGTTCAAAAGGAGGATGAACCAGAGCCTGTAAAATCATAGCTAGATCTCAAGGAGGTGTTGGATCTTTAACAGAATGAAGGAGGGAAGTCCCTCTAAGAAAAGCCTTGCACAATTTTGACGAGGCCAAAGATGATGCATTTTCTCGGATATGTAAATTTGAAATGACTGACAATTGTACTTTTACATTGGAATAACTGGCCCCTTCACAGAAAATATAAGCAAGGAAATCTAGGACTTCTGGAACAGGAGTGATGAAAGGATATAATTTCTGCTGTTTAGATGAAATAGAAAATCTTGTCCATATAAGATTTGTGGGAGGAGATCAGAAAGCTTTGGACTGGGGATGAAAGCTTGGCAGATCTAGTCATCATTGGAATTGGAGAAATCATGTGGTTAGTTTCAGACTTTGGAGATTGGGATAAATTTGCCCTGATGGATGGGATAGCAGATCTGGACATGATTCGAGCATCCACAAAGGGCAAATCAGATGAGACCAAAGGAAGGTGAACCAGATTTGCCAAGGCCAAAACGGGGCAATGAGGATCATTTTGCTCTTCAACCTGGAAGCTTTCTGAAGAAACTTGAGGATCAAGGGAAGAGGAAGAAAGGCATAAAGTGATCCAGATGCCAAGCATGGACCAGAAAATCCCTGGGTGACTGTCCATGAGGTGCGATCAAGGCAAAGAACCTGCTACATTTGCGCGGAGATGAAAAGAGATTGCAGCAAGGTTGATCCCATTTGTGGGAGATCATATTCACCACTGACTGATTCAGAGACCACTTGTGAGGCATCAATAAGACTCTGCTGAGCCTGTCCACTAGAATGTTGCTCTCCCCAGAATGTCTTGCAATCAGAAAATGGTTAGTAGAGATCATCCACTGCCACACTCTCATTGCTTCTTGACATAGGGGGTAGGACCTGGTCCCCCCTCGTTTGCTGATGTACCAAACTACTGACATATTGTCCATTTGCATTGCAAATGTCCCTGGAGGAAGGAAGCTGTGAAATGCCTGCAATGCTAAAAGGACCACTTATCTCCAGGACACTGATATGCAGGTTGGTCTCCTATGACATCAACATGCCTTTGACCTCCCAACCCAGGAAATGCCCCCCCAACAGGAAGGCATCTATGGTCAATATGGCATTTGGGGGAGGAAGAACAAAGGAGCATCCTTGAAAATCTCCAGTGAGTGAAGCCACCACAGAAGACAATCCTTGCACATTCATGACAGTTTGATTGTATACCTGAGGCAATGTTGAAATAGTGATCATTGGACTGCTAAGGTCCACTACGGAATTATCATGTGTAGGTGAGCTTTCGGTAACAAAGTTATGGTGGCAGCTGTGGAACCCAGGGCCCTGAGTACTAGTTTGGCTGGAGAAACTGGGATTGCCAAAGTCTGTCTTACATGTAGTCTTAGGTTTGAAATCCTGTCCAGAATACGAAGGCCAAGGTCTTGGTCATATCTAAATGAGCCCCTATGGAATCTATGCTCTGAACTGGCTGAAGCTGAAACTTTTGCATTTTGATTATGCCCAAGGCAAGCGCCAACTGTAATGGACAGTCCCTGGCTCAGGTGAGTAGATGCCTGGTTGGAGCAATTAGGAGCCAGTCATTTAGGTATGGAAAAATGTGGAATCTTTGCAGTGTGAGATGAGCTGAAACTATTACCATGCATTTGGTGAACACCCTGTGGGCTGTAGTGAGACCAAAGAGAAGCACTCTGAATTGAAATGACTGGCTCCCAGCCTAAAGCATAGATACCTTCTGGAGTGCTTGTTCATCTTGATTCATTCTTCAGGTCTACTGGACACACCCAATTGCCCATTTTCAAAAGAAGTAGAATGGACTGGACTGCAACTATCCTGAACTTTGTTTTTTACTGACTTGTTCAGGGATGTCAGATCTGAGATGGGACCAAGGTCCCCTGTCTTTTTTGGCACTAAAAAGAATCTTGAGTAAATGCCTGATCCAATTTGATCTGTCAGGATCATCTAGATGACTCTTTTGAGGAGCTCTGAGATCTCCAACTTTGCTGCCTCTTTCTGATTAGGTGGAACATCCAGGAGATTTTTTTTGGTTTGGGGAGTTTTGAAAAAGGAATGGAGTATCCTCTGGATATGATCCTTTGCACCCACTGATCTTTTGTGATGACTAGCCAGGGTTCTGGGTATAAGGATAAGCACCCCCGACTGTCTCCAGAGGAGGACAGCCAGGCAACCTCTCAGGAGCACTAAAAGGGCCTGTCTGCGAAAGAATGCGGAGACCCTTGATTTTATAGACCCCTCTGCCACCTGGGAGGCATCTATCATTGTAACCATTTCCTCCTCTGCCTCTGAGGGAATATTCTCCCTAAGATTCCTAAAAGGGATCCTGAGATTTCCTGAACCACAGTCCCCCCTCCACTGATTCCTGGAAAAAGATGTTTGGGGGGGTGGGGGGGGTAGAAAAATGGATTCCGATGGCAGACAGGGTCTTTCCATCTCTCGTGCTACAGGACAGTCTCTGTCTAACAGTGGGCCCAAACAAAGATGATCTGTCAAAAGGAGCATTGATGAAAGATGCCTTGAAAGATTACGCAAAGTCACACAGCCGCATCCAGGCATGATGCCTAATGGTAATGCTGGAATCGGTGGCCCTTGAGGTAACCTCTGCTGCATGGGAGATTACCCTCATGGATACATTGGAAATTGGCTGTAGAGTGGATAATCTGGAGGAGAACGATTTCCTCTCCTCATCAGACATGGACTCTGGGACCGAGCTAGAGAGCTGTTTGATTAAATCCTAATGTAGCCTAGTAAATGGGAAAAGTAGTTTAAGGGTCATAATGAGAAGGTCAATAAGGTGTAAACTCTCTTCCTGAATCTGCCCATAGGTTCATACATTCATAGGTAGGTACTAGGCTATCTGCCCGAGGGCATTTATAAGCTTAGCCAGAGTGTGTTGACTTTCACCATCCCATTAATTAACTGATCCTCTGTCAAGCAGAGCCAATGAAGTGATCCCAGGGATGTATTTTCTGTTACCCATCCACTCATCAAGGTTTCTCTTGAAGAGTGTTAGTGAGGGGCTGTGCCTTATGTAATTTGGAATTTTGTTCCAAAGCATGGGGAGTCTCTGTGACAGGAATCTATCCCTCCAGCATGTTCTATTTATTGTTGTGGTGAGGTTTAGCACACTAGAGCGCGTGGTTCGCAGTGACCTGGATTTCTTTAGGTGGAGCATGTCCATCAATTCTGAGTTGGACATGGCTTTGTAAGTCAGGCAGAGATCACCTCTGAGTAAGCGATATGCCACTGAGTACAGCCAAAGTTTTTTCAGTCGGGCTGCATAGGACATATAATTGTAACTACAAGGAAAGACCAGTGAAAAACAGCTCTACTTTCCACCAGAATAAATTTATTAATAAAACCTTACAATTTCTAGCGCCTCGGCTATTGCCTTTACAGAGTAAAAAACTTTACCAGTTTGTAATCTCACATTATATACATTCTTAACACATCATATTCCAATGAATCAATTAAACAAATAAAACTGCTCAAAATTACTAATAAAACAATCAACATATAAAACCCTGCCAATTGCACTCTTTATTGAGCCCCCTAGGCTGTAAAGTTTCATATTTCATAATAAGAATAGCTTCTTTTTTCTTTAAAACATGTTTTAACAAATTTTCATTACCATACTGGTGTTCTATTTGTTCTAAAATTGTAACTTTCATATCCTTAATGACCCCCCATGTACCAAATGAAAATGCTCTGCTACTGAACTCAGCATTTTTTATTTTTCACATCCCTAATGTGTTTTTTTATTCTCTCAGCCAAACTTCTTTTAGTCTCCCCTATATAATTTTTACCACATGAACATTTAATCAAATAAATTACACCTCTATTCAAGTATTTTCGCTTTATAGATGATTTGATTTTCATCTGTAAGGGTGGAAAAAAGGTTGGTTAGAAAGAGCACTGAGGATTTTGTCTGCATGCTTGGGGATAAGTTCTACCCTGTCCTGATGCTTCCAAGCCCTGCTTGATACCAGGTATTAGAGTGCATCAGCAGGAGGTCAACCCAAGATGTAGATGGGCTGGACCCAAAAGCCTCCAAGAACACCATTTCTTCTGGGGTAGGGTTTTGGAAAGACCACCCATCTCTTTGCTGCAGGATTTCCAAGATGTTTCCAAAGGAGGCATCAAGTGGAGATTTTGAGGACCCTTCGCCATCCTCGAAATCAGTGTCTTCTGTGACGGATTCCTCTTGGGAATCCAGGTGCCTCCTTTCATTTCTTTTGTTCCAGGGGATATCTTCAGTGGGCGTTCCAGGGAAATGTCAAAAAAAATCTGGGGTTTCCAAAGCTGGACATCCCTGCAGGATTTCATGGGCCAGCTGTCCTGAGAGAGCAGTGGTGAGGTCTCAGAAAGAAGCTCCAAGGAGGCAAGAAGTGGATCCAAAAGAATAGGAGCAGAGGATCTCCTGGGCATGGAGAAGACTCTTTCTATCACCTCAAAAGCAGAACAGGTTGGAGAAGCTGAAGACTTCTTCTTGGGGCTGAAAATACTGGGATCAGATGCCTTAGAAGTCTTGGCTGGAGCCTCATCCAAAGATAAGGAAACATTTTAATGGGGAAAATTTTCTGTGTTTTCTGTCTTCTCTGTGTTTTTTGGAAGAGGGTTAAGCCCTTGAAGAAGAACTTGCAGATGGGGCCAAAGGAGGTAAAAGGCCCTTCAAAATAAGTGTGTTTTTCCTGTTGACCAATGCTCTCTGATGAAATCCTTTGCAGATGGTGTGATGCCCCCTTCATTGGCCCAGTAATCAAGAAGCCTCAATCCTCACCACTGTCGCTAGAGGGAAACATACACACTGAAAGGATTACAAGTACACACACAGTAAAGTGCAATTTTCCTTTACAGCACATACAGATCAGTCAGTCTGGGACTGGTTTCTCCCTCTTTCTCCAGATCCCCAATAAGACTCCCCACTGGAATAGCTATAGGGTTGAGATCTCAGCTAAGTGGCCAAGCCAAAACCTCCAGCACCCTCTCTGCCCAACCAGTGCTTTGTGTCCCTGTCCAGGTAGCTAACACACACACACACACTTTGAGGTTTGATTTATATACAAACATACAAACACACATACACCTGGGGAAGGCTGGCACAGGTTTACTAGCTATGCCATCTTTTGTCCAGACTATAAGGTAGTTCATCTGCCTCCAGCCACTCATTAGCTACTTTAAGGCCCTTAGCAAAGGGTGTCCAATCCTAATGTGTAATGTTACTATTAATCCAAATGGTAGTCTGACCAAGAGCAAGGCTATTTAGGAGTAGCCTGTACAGTGTCACCAAAGATTTAAGATATGCAAGTACACTGAGAGGTTAAATATCTCTAAACAGACCAGCCAGAATTAAAAGGTTTAAATATATTTAATAAATAAAAGAACAAGATAATACTCAGTAAGTAATCAGTTACATCAGAGTTCAAAATCATGGGAAATATTAAAACAACACTGCAGGACAGTCTCAAATAAATAAAGAAAACATCTAATCTGTACTTTACTATATTCCTATCTGCATCTAAAAGCGTTACTATGCCCTAGAAACTTACTTACAGCAAGGCAAGTGCAGAAATGAGTGGATGTTTCCTGGTCAAATACAAAATGCAGTGTCTCTCACTGACAGAGTTCTTAAATTAACATCAAATATTACTGCTGGGTTAGCTTGGATGTATACCTCAACTGTACTGAATTCCTTGGCATTTACTGGTTTTGAGGTCCAAATAATGGGGTGCCACGAATTTCTGAGCGGCCCCCTTTATTCCCCAATTTCCTGGCTTTTTTTTTTCTGCTGACATCATCATGTGCAGAGGCGTGAGTGATGACGTCAGCACCATGAGCAGCCTGCCAGCCTGTTGGAATTGGCTGAGGGCTCAAGGAGTGTGACTGACTGATACACTGTACTTTATGGACAGTAAAAGTACCGTGCATGTGTTTCCCTAGCTCTCTAGGTAAGGAAAACTTTCCAGTCAAGTCAAGAGAATGGGACCATTACTGTTTTGCTTTGCTGCACTTTTTATGGATAGTAAAAATAGCGTGGTGTCGGTGCTTTTCCAACTCTCGAGGTAAGTAAAACTTCTGCTGCATTTTAATAATGACACCATTCTTCTGTTCTTTCTGAGCATGCAATTACATTAGAATTGCATACAGTTGAAGTGTTATGGTCACTGGCTGCACATAGAGTCAATTGCTGTGTGTGTGAGGCCGTTATAGTTGAAGTGCTCTTTCATTGCTGTCCAGTCAAGAGAATGGGACTGTTACTGTTTTGCTGCATTATTTATTGATGAGAACAGACCATTACTGTTGTATATAGCTGAAGTGTTCTTTTATTGCTGCTGTGAGAATGGACCATTGCTGTTTCACTTACATACAGTTGAAGTAAGTGTTCTTTCTTTGCTGCTGCGAGAATGCTGGGCCATTACTGTTGCACTTGCATATAGTTGAAGTGTTCTTTCTTTGCTGCTACCAGAATGGGCCGCCATTACTGTTGCATATAGTTGAAGTGCTCTTTCTTTGCTGCTGCAAGAATGGGCCGTTAATGTTGCATATAGTTGAAGCATTTTATTGATGACACTGTTCTGTTCTTTCTGGGTGCACAATTACATTTGATAAATTTGCTATTCTTTGCACATATTGGAGTCCAGTAAAGCAAAATAATTTGTAAGACAGAGTTACTTTTCAAAACATATGAGCAGAAGGTTCATTTGTAATTTTGTAGTCAATGGTCAAGTTTATTGTTAGCTTCAAAATTATTTCATATTGAGTATTTTTATTTGCTAGCTGAATAATGTCAAAAAAAATCATACTTCTGAGTAGTTTCCCTAACATCAGTTTGATTTTAATTTATATGAATCTGTAGTGTCTTCTTATCCATACATGTTATTAAGTATATATATGAGTGTACGTTGGAAATACCTCTGTTCGTCAGTGGCAATGCTGTGGCATGAAACTCAAAACTATTACCTCATAGCATTTGGAACCCTGGCTTGAATCTTGTTTAATGTGATTTGTTATAGAGTCTGTGTAGTTTCCTTTAAGTAGTATGTCACTCAAAAGTGGCTGACCTAGTATTTGTTCCCTGTAATGGATTAGCAATCATTCTGCACCTGTTCCTAATTTGTTTACATTTTCCATTTCTTTCCAAGGTAGATTCAGGAACCCCTTCCCTGAAATGGCTGAAAATTAAAAAAAATGTATTACCCTTTCTGTCTCTCAGGTAACACACACTAATCATTCTATCTTGCCTTGGGTACTTCTTGCCTGTACTGTCAGGAGGCTTTTTTTTTCCATTGCATTCAGCCTTAATTACTGCAGATTGAGTTCTTTTTTTTTTTGCACTTTTTTCCAGCAAGCAATATGAGTACTTCTTGGAGTTTATATTTCACCAGCATGAGTAGTTGTAATTTGCATTTTTTCTGAACTGTTCTTAAACCATTTCAGTTTGTCACTTTTGCTGCTCTGCCAGAGAAACCTGGCTGAAACTAAAGTTAGTTCTTTACAGAATATACAAACTCCTATTTTGCATATAGTTGCTTGAAGTATATACATGTTTGAATGCATCATACTTCACGTATTTATTACATGCTTAGTCTTGGAAGGCTTCCATTGCAGTAGTTAGGTTTCAGCATTCATTAGCAAAGTGACCCAAACTCTAATGTAAACACACATGAGAAATGTTTCAGATGTGTGGAGACACACATGACCTCACAAACAGGTGCCATCAATACTGATATGTATGTTTGCATAAGTAGACATGTCTTTGGAAATTGCATGGCAGGCAAACTGAAGAACAGACAATCAAAATATGGCCGCAGAGTCCCCCTGCAGCCATTCCAATGCCAGTTCTTGCCTCCTGTACCTATTGAATGTGAGTTTCAAGGGCAGAGAAGTTTTAATTCCAAGTCTATTTTCATTATAAGACTGTATTGCTTTCTTTAGTAGATGTCTATTAATGTTTATGCTATAAAATGTGAAATAAAGCTTTTAAATTAAATCCACATAATCATTGTAGAAGTAAAGCAGTATGTGCATTACAGTGTTTTTTGGTAAATGGGGCAAAATAGCCAAGTAATTGGGACACTGGAATGGCTGCAGGAGGACTCTGGGGCCATATTTTGGTTGGCTGTTCTTCAGTTTGCATTTGAAACTTGGGATCCCACAATTCCATTGGAGAGGGCAGGGTTACATGATCATGCATGAAAATGTTATGTTAATCAGCATACAGATTTGTAACTATTTTAAATTAGGCCTTTGTCCAGATTGTTGATGTTTTCAGGTTGACAGGTATGCTTGGATGACATCACCTAACTTTAGTTCCCAAGCTAATCCTCCTTTGTCAGGACTAACAGAATTTAGCATCTCCCTGTGAAAAATGCATCTCTCTCAGATCTTTGCAGATCCTGGAAGTCATAAAACAATAAAACACTTCTATATCTCAAACCTAGTAATTACTTCTTTTTCAAGACTACACAAAAAACTTCCAGCTCTAGACAGTGTCTCTGCAACTGCACTGAAACTGAGAGATAACATTTTCTGTTTATGGCCCAACAATTATAAAAATTTTATTTCAACTATCTTCTCTGATTTTTTTTTCAAGTTAACCTCCTGTGTTCCAGTTTTCATTAAACGTATTCATCGAAACAGTCACAATACTGCAGGTACATTACTGTGCTTTTCCAATAGGGCATGCCATGGTTACATTTTAGCTCAGTACTTTACACACACTTCTGTATAAATCATATAAATTTTCACAAATGACAGAATTATTTACAAAATTCACGACCGTTGGGGTGGCAGTGTGACACACTCCCCCACCCAAAAACTCAAGCTAGTTTTTCAAGTGACACTTGAGAAACTCTGCTTGAGAGGGTCGACTATCTGGGAATACCTCACCCCATTCCCTGTCTTGAGAGCCCATCTCCGTTGGCATTGCTAACCCCACTGCAGAGCTGCACTGTCATATCATATGCTTGCAACCCTATGCTGCACCTTAGTAACATGGCATTTTGCTGGCTGGCTCAATGTAACCATATTAAGGGATTGTGTTCTGTAACTACAATGAATTTATTTCTTTCCATACAGATGAGGCTGAAGTTTCTGCAGTGCCCTCACTATTGCTAGACATTCCTTTTCTACAGCTGCATAGCATTCCTCCCTGGGTTGGAGAGTATGACTGAGATATACCACAGGGTGCTCTTATCCCTGTAAGGAGACCTGGCTGAGTACATCCCCCACCCCATGGTTTGAAGCATCCACCTGCACAACAAATTATTTGCTGTAATCTGGACTGGCCAACACAGGGGGTCCTCCCAAAGCTTCTTTACACTTCTGGAATGCCTGCTCACATGCTGGGGTCCACACTACCTTATCTAGCTTGTTTTTCCTTGTCAGGTCTGTGAGGGGAGCAGCTATGGTACTATAATTGGGGACAAACTTTCCGTAGTACCCTGCTGTCCCTAACAATGCCCTCACCTGCTTTTTGGTAACGAGCAAGCCATGCCTGAATGGCTTCCATTTTGGCAGGTTCTGGCCTGATCTTACCACTCTCCACCCTATCCAAAGTCCAAGAACAGAGGAAGCTCAACACGGCCAACTGAAATTAAAACTTTAATACTGCAGCAAGTAAGCGCTTTCACGTTTCAAGAACGCTTCATCAGACTTAAACAACTGCCATAAATTCAAACCATTTAAATACCAACTCAAAACACAGTCAGCCAATCAGAAGTATAAACTAATTAATACAAAAATTAACATATGCTAAGAAATCACATAACTATAAACCTATTGCATATAAATACGTCATAAAAAATGCATTCAAAAATATATATATATACAAAATTGCATTCAAAAATACATACTATATCTATTACATTGTATCTTGTGTTCTTGTGCATTTTTATGACATATTTATATGCAATAGGTTTATAGTTATGTGATTTCTTAGCATATGTTAATTTTTGTATTAATTAGTTTACACTTCTGATTGGCTGACTGTCTTTTGAGTTAGTATTTAAATGGTTTGAATTTATGGCAGTTGTTTAAGTCTGATGAAGCGTTCTTGAAACGTGAAAGCGCTTACTTGCTGCAGTATTAAAGTTTAATTTCAGTTGGTCGTGTTGAGCTTCCTCTGTTCTTGGACTTTGGATTTTTGAATTTCGGTGGAAGGCTCTTCACTCAGAGCCACTTTGTTGTTTTATACTCTCCACCCTATGTCCAAGGTAGGAGACCTCTGCCATATTCACCTGACATTTGCTGGGCGTAATGGCCACCCCTGCCCTCTGTAGTCTGCCCAGCACCTCTCTGACATGCTGAAGGTGCTCTTGCCTGGAATTGCTGTAGAATCCTGCTCCTGCTAAGATATGATCTATCAGCCTCTGAAAAGTCGCTGGGGCATTTTTCATCCCAAAGGGCATCTTTGTGAACGCATACAAGCCAAAAGGAGTCACAAAGGCTGAACTCTCTCTAGCACTGGGAGTCAAGGGCAGTAACCCATGGTAAGATCAGTAATGGTAAGATACTTAGCCTCACCCAGCTGCGCTAGGGCTTCATCTGTCCTTGGCATGGGGTAAGCATCTGATTCTGCGTGACACTTTAATATCCTGTAGTCCACACAGAACCTGGTGCTGCCATCCTTCTTTGGTACCAGCACCACTGGGTAGGCCCAGGGACTGTTGAACTCCTGAATTACCCATAGTTCCAACATTTCCTGTATCTCCTCCCTCAGAGTCTGTTTGATTCTCTCAGGCACCCTATAAGGGCCTGTTTAATAGGCCCTTGGGGTCCTGTATGCACACGGTGTTGGACCAGGTGGATGCACCCTGGTTTTCCAGTTAACATGTCCCCAAACTCCTGTAACACTGCTCAGATTTCTCAAACCTGGGTAGGGAATAGCTGCTGGGACATTGCTACCCCTTCCACTGAGGTGTCAGTGCAAACCTCACTGAGGAGATCAGTCACCAGAACCCCCTCACCCTCCTCCTGTCATCCACTGTAGCACAACGGCCTCTATATCATGGTAAGGCTTCATCATGTTAACATGGTACAATTTAGGCCCCTGCCTAGCAGTTCTACCATGTAGTTAACATCACTGACCTTCCTTACCACCTTAAAGGGTCCCTCCCAAGCTGCCTGCAGCTTGTTGTGTCCGACAGGAATGAGAACCATAACGATGCCCTACAGCATACTCTCTAGCTCAAGCATTCCTGTCCTACCAAACCCTTTTCCTGCTGCTGGGCTTCTGCCAGGTTCTCCTGGGCCAAGCCCATGATTTCCCTGAGCCTTCTCCTGTGGTTTTGGACATATGTCACAACAGATTCCTTGTGGGATTCACACACACCATCCCACTCATCACAAATCAAATCTAGACATCCCCTCACCCTCTGCCCAATACAGCAACTCAAAGGGTGAAAACCCTGTGAATTACTGGGGCAACTCTCTGTAAGCAAACAGATGGTGTAAATATTTGTCCAACTCCCGCTTGAACTGGTCTGCAAGTGCCTGTAGCATGGTCTTGACTGCAGAGTTTAATCTTTCAACAAGACCATTAGTCTGGGGATGGTAGGGGGTGGTCTTTAGGTGCTTCACCCCACAGTAATTCCACAGACAAGCCAGCAGGTCTGGCATGAAATTGGCACCTCTGTCAGTTAGTATTTCTTTTGGGAAACCTACGTCGCTGAATAACCTCTAACAAAGCATTTTCCACCTTTTCTGCCTCAATGGAGAACACAGCCACTGCCACAGGGTATATGGTAGCATAGTCTACTACTAGGATATACTTTTTCCTTGTGGAGCTTGGGGGGTACTCTGAGTCCCCACACTATCCATACCTACCCTCTGAATTGGCTCCTCAATCACAGACAAAGGCATCAAAGTAGCTTTCACCTCATCTCATGCCTTGCCTACTTTCTGGCACTGCTCACAGGTCGTCCAGTACCCTGTTACATTTCTGGAGATTCCAGGCCAATAAAAGTTCTGCATAATATATCTCTTTGTATGCTTTATGCCCATATGACCTGCAAAGGGAATATCATGGGTTATGACTTGGAGTGCCATATGGTAGGCTCTCGCTGCTATGAACTGCTGTATTCTCTCACCCTCTAGCCTTCCCTCAGGGGTCCACTCTTTATACAGTAACCCTTTGTCCCAGTATACAGATTTCTCCTTCCCTTAAAAATCAGGTGCCTCATTAGCAACCTCTCTTCGGCCTTGTAATGTAGGGTCTGAGAGCTAATCCTGTCTCAACTCTCTCTTGGTAACCCTTTCCAGCTCCCCTTCCACAGGAAGTCTGGTATTCTCTGACAGCGGTGCCTCACTATCAGCCTGGGTGCTACTACTCACCTCTGCCCTTGCAGTCACTCTGTCCAAGGGAACATCAGTACCCACAAGCAGCTGGGGCTTACCTTCAGTCTCACTGATACAGGGTAGCTCCCTCCCTGAAGTAAACACCTCATCAGTCCTGGGTGCAAGTGTGCAGTCTGCTGAGTCTCCCTCGGCTACCAGATCCACATGCTCATCTCCAGGCCTGACTGCATGTAACTGCATGTGCACAAGGTACTGCATCATCAGAATCATTCCCTATCAGGGCATCTGCAGGGAGATCCTCAAACACACCTACTTGCTGGCTTCCTTTTCCACCCTCCCAGTCAAGGTGAATCTTAGCCAAAGGTATTTGGAATGGGGTCCCTCATAAAGCTCTGACTGGTGTAGACTGCCCACACAAGTAGTGCTCCTCTTTGACCACTGCAGGCTTCACAATGGTTAGGTCAGAGGCTGTGCCTCTCTTAGCAATGGCCACTTTCCCATTATTAAGATAGGATATAATCTCTTTTGGTAGTTTGGTACCCTTGCTGTCTCGAGGCAACTTACTGTTGGCATTTTGTCATTCCCATTTACTGGCTTTCCCACCTTTTGTTCCCCATCTTGCCTCTGTGGACATTTATACGCTACATGGTCCGACTGGTTGCATGTAAAGTATTTAACCCTTGGTCCTGGACATGTACCTGGACTTGTGGCTTCCTCTGCTACAGGCAAACTCTGTTGGGGCATTCTAGGCTGCCCACCATGGGTTCCCTTAGACCATGAGCAGCACTGGGTATCCCTTTCCTGTGCAGTGATGCCCTGCTTGCTATGTATAGGCCTCCCTTCTTCCCCAACTCATCTGCAGTATTGCACTTAACCAGATTCTCATGTCCTCAGGCAAAGTGTTAAGGGCTTGTTCCTCACCAAAAGGTCTGCCAGCCCTTCAAAAGTGGTGACCTGACATCCACTCACCCACCTATGAAAATAAGTGCTTAGTTTACCAACATATATTGAGGAGTGGAGAAAGTGTTTTGGTATCTATTTTTAAGAATAAGGGTGATGTGCAGAGTTGTAGTAACTACAGAGGGATAAAACTGATCGGTCACAGCTTGAAGTTATGGGAAAGAGTAGTGGAAGCTAGGTTAAGAAGTGAGGTTATGATTAGCAATCAGCAGTATGGTTTCATGCTGGGAAAGAGCACTACTGATGCGATGTTTGCTCTGAGATTGTTGATGGAGAAATATAGGGAAGGTCAGAAGGAGTTGCATTGTGTCTTTGTGGACTTGGAGAAAGCATATGATAGGGTGCCTAGAGAGGTGTTGTGGTATTGTATGAGGAAGTCAGGAGTAGCAGAGAAGTATGTAAGAGTGGTACAGGATATGTACGAGGGTAGTGTGACAGTGGTGAAGTCTGCAGTGGGAGTGACAGATCCGTTTAAGGTGGAGGTGGGATTACATCAAGGATCAGTTCTGAGCCCTTTCTTATTTGTAATGGTGATGGACAGGTTGACAGAAGAGATCAGACAGGAGGCCCCATGGACTATGATGTTTGCAGATGACAGTGTGATCTGTAGTGAGAGTAGGGACCAGGTTGAGGAGACCCTGGAGAGGTGGAGATATGCTATAGAGAGAAGAGGAATGAAGGTCAGCAGGACTAAGACAGTATATGTGTGTGTGAATGAGAGGAAGGATAGAGGAATGGTGACGATGCAGGGAGTTGAGTTGGTGAAGGTGGATGAGTTTAAGTACTTGGGATCAACAGTTCAGAGTAATGGTGAGTGTGGAAGTCAGGTGAACAGAGTACAGGCAGGGTGGAATGGGTGGAGAAGAGTGTCAGGAGTGATTTCTGACAGACGGGTACCAGTAAGAGTGAAAGGGAAGGTCTACAAGAGGGTAGTGAGACCAGCTATGTCGAATGTGTTGGAGATGGTGGCATTGACAAAAAGGCAGGAGTCAGAGCTGGAAGTGGCAGAGTTAAAAATGTTAAGATTTGCACAGGGTGTGACAAGGATGGACAGGATTAGGAATCAGTATATTAGAGGGTTTGGAGACAAAGTCAGAAAGGCGAGATTACATTGGTTTGGACATGTGCTGAGGAGGGATGATGGGTATATTGGAAAAAGGATGAAATGCCACAAAACAAAACAAACTTGAAAAAGGAAGCCTGCAAGACGATAATCCTCAGCAGATGCACCAATTCCAGACACAGTGATGCTGATAAACTGCAAGTTAAAATTTTATTTTAAGCTCAACAAGAATAAGCTTTTCATCAGTGTCCCACACCAGCTTCATCAGAAAAACAAACACATTCAGCTTACACCTTAATAAAAAGCTCATAAATCACATGACTACTTAGCAATTAAGCCAATACATTCACAACACCTGCTCAAACTCTTCCCTGAGGACTCAACCTTACTGAACAAGCAGTAAAAGGAATACCCATACTTTTGTAAGCCATGCTGAAATAGATAAAAAATAAATGAAAAAATTAAAATAGATACAATCTACAAAAATAAATACAATAAAATTACCTAACCAAACTTCTTAATTTTAAAATACAAGAAATGGATAACATTCCATTTAAGCCTGGATAATGATAAGCTTCTAGTTTTAGCAGCCAAATTAATTCCTTTTGTTCTAAAAGTAATGTATCTGGACCCCCCCTATTGGAAGGAACTATCTGATCAATGACTGAAAAAGTAAATTCATGACCCGGGTATTCATTAACATGCCTGGCATGCGCATTCTCCATCTTCTCTTTTTTGATGGCATAAAGGTGTTCATAAAGGCATTCCTGAAGTTTCCTGTCAGTCTTTCCTATATAAAACACCGGGCATAAAGAGCACCTAGCCAAATATACCACATGTGAACTGGCACAGTTAAATCTACCCCTGATGGTGTATTTGGTCTCCCCAATACTAAAAAAGGTCCCTGCTTTAATAAACCTACAGTATTTACACATATTGCATTTGTACATCCCCCTAACTGGGGCACGGCTCGATTTCATCTGTAGAATACTCTTCAGATTCAACCCCCTCCTAAACACCACCTTGGGTGTAATCTCAAACCATGAGTTACCTTGCATGTCTAATTGTAAAATACTCCAATTTTTCTTTGTGATGGAGGAAATGTCCCCTGCATTAACACTGAAAGTTGTAATAAAACTGCAAAGGTAATTCTCATGGGCTTGCATATGGGATGGTTCGGGGTTCTGGGGTGCTACATTATTGCCCAAAATTGGTACGCAAAACCCATTCTTCCTCTTACCACAAACTTCCTTGACCAGTTCTGATACGAGATGGTCCGGGTATCCCCTGTTCAAAAAAAGGCCACGAATAAACTCACATTCTTCAAGGAAGTCGCTGAACTTAGACACCATCCTCGCCGCCCTCATAAACTCCCCTTTACTATCAACCTCTTCTGATGGAAGGGGTGACTGCGCTCAAAATGTAAATAACTGTTAGAAAAAGTTACTTTACGATGAATTTTGGCAGTAAAACAGCAGTCACCCCTTCCATCAGAAGAGGTTGCTAGTAAAGGGGCAGTTGAACTGTCCGTTTTCTGAGAGTTGTACATCTCCAAGGCCAGCCTGGATATCCTCCTGATTGCTGGTCTGTGATGCAGCTGTGCCTAAGGCTACAATAATTTCTGCCTTAGTCAGGTTAGCATGCACCAGTCCTTTAGCCTGGCACATCTCAGTCAACTGGCTCTTTGTCACCTTGCCATACTCTTCTGCTGTCATGCTTGCCTGCTCTCCCTGACTAAGCTAACAAAAAATAAATAAATAAAACAAGTGTGATATGAAACTCTGAATGTTCACTGTGTGGCTGATTGAGAGTACAAACACCTTCCTTAGAGGCCACTGTTTACAGGCTACAGAAATTCAATATCCACCCCACTACAAGGTAATTAATATGTGATATGGTTAGCCCACCACTGCCAACCAATTAATGTGAGATGCCCCTTCACTGGCCCAGTAATCAAGGAGCCTCAATCCTCACCACTGGCAAGCATATACACAGTAAAGTGCAATTTCCCTTAAGAGCACAAAGAGATCACAGTCAGTCTGGGGCTGGTTTCTCCCTCTTTCTCCAGATCCCCACTAAGACTCCTCAATGGAGCAACTATATGGTTGAGACCTCAGCTGAGTGGCCAAGCCAAAACCTCTAGCACCTTCTCTGTCCAACCATTGCTTTGTGTCCCTGCCCAGGTTGCAGACACACACAAACACACACACCCGGGAAAGGCTGGCATAAGTTTACTAGCTATGCCTCCTTCCGCCCAGACTATAAGGTAGTTCCAGCTGCCATCAGCCACTCTTATCATCTACTTTAAGGCCCTTAGCAAAGGGTGTCCAATCCTACTGTGTAATGCTACTATTAATCCAAATGGTAGTATGACCAAAAGCAAGGCTATTTAGGAGTGGCCTGTACAGTTCACCAAATAGATATGAAAGTACTCTGAGACCTTAAATATCTCTAAACAGATCAGCCAGAATTAAAATGTTTAAATATATTTAATAATAAAATCAGACAATACTCAGTAAGTAATCAGTTACACCAAAGTTCAAACTCACAGGAAATATTTAAAATTACATTGTAGGACAGCCTCAAATAAACAAAGAAAACATCTAAGCTGTACTTTACTATATTCCTATCTCAATCTAAAAGAGTTACTATCCCCTAGAAACTTACTTATTTGCAAGGCAAGTGCAGAGATGAGTGGATGTTTCCTGGTCAAAGACAAAATAAAAAATACTCAGTCTCTCTCTGACAGAGTTCTTAAATTAATATCAAATATTACTGCTGGGTTGGCTTGGATGACATCACCTTTTGTCACTTGACTTTAGTTCCCAAGCTAAACCTCCATTGTCAGGACTAACAGAATTTAGCATCTCCCTGTGAAAAATACACCTCTCTCAGATCTCTGGAGATCATGGAAGTCATAAAACACTTCTACATCTCAAACCTAGCAATTACTTCTCTTTCAAGACAATACAAAAAATCTTCCAGCTCTAGACATTGTATCTGCTGCTGCACTGAAACTGAGAGATAACATTTTCAATTTATGGCACAGCAATTATAAAAACAATTTAATTTCAACTATTTTCTCTGACTTTTTTCAAGTTAACCTCCTGCGTTCCAGTTTCCATTAAACATATACATCTAAACAGTCACAATAGTGCAGGTACATTTCTGCTCTACTCCAATAGGGCATGCTGTGGTCACATTTTAGCTCAGTACTTCACACACACTTCTGTATAAATTATATCAATTTTCAAAAATGACATAGAATTATTTACATAACTCCCGATAGCTGGTCTGGCAGTGTGACAGATGGAACAGGAAGCTTTGAGGTGAGCAGGGCTGAGACAATAAATGCACTCCCTATGGACAACAGATAAGGGAATCTTGTACCCACAGGAAGTGCATTTTTTTGAAACCTAAAGGTTTCGCAGACCTCCAACAACTCTAGTGAAAAAACAAGAGAAAAGGAGTAGAGAGAATGCAAAACAACTAAACTATTATATATACATATAATATATATGTATGTATATGCAGAAAACACAGAGTTAGGAGGTAGGGTAAAGTAGAGTGCAAGGAAGACTACACCAATAGAAAAAAAAACAGCTTAATATTGAAGAAAATTTTTCCTCATAAGGAGCTGGAGTCAGTGGCCCGTGATGCTTCTCCTAAGAGAGGCAAACGAGATCTGAGGTAACTGGGGGGAGTGAGGGATTATGGGTAGGGAAGGAGCCTGAGATTTTAAAATCAGCTGAGTTGGATCCAAAACCCCACGTCAAAGAAGAATGAAAATGACATCAGATCTCATGTTAAATACTGTTGACATCTGGGAGAAGACTCTGCGAAGATAAGTCATCCAATTAAAGAAAAATATGAATGTCATTCAGTCAAGCAGTGAGCTACAAACACAGAAAGACACTTAGTAAACACCCTCAGAGAAGGAGATAATCAGATCTCTTCAGTGAACTAAAAATTATGTGATCCAGACAGGGGAAACTGAGAAATTTCCCAAATTCTTTTAACTATAGGAATAAAAGTCTAACTATGGAAATATAATGGTGTGCATCTTTTAGATTCTGTGGTATCATAAAGCTTCCCTGGGGAATTAGAATTAACAGACTCTGTAGGATCAACATCTTGAAATTTGGAACTTCCACATACAGATTTAGGAAGAAAGGATCTAGAACTGTTCTCCAAGAAGACACTTTGTACCAGAAACATTCTGAAATAAAGGCATTTGCCTCTCTGATTTAATGTCAGTGGTTCTATGACTCCTAGGGTGCAAACACTACAAGGAAAACCCCAGCCAAGCTAGAGTTTTCACTGTCTGATAACCTTAAACCTCTTGTAATGGAGGACTATCGGATATATGCATACGACATCTTAAAAACATCAAATGTTTCAGTTACACGGCTTCTGAATGCCCATAACTTTTTCCTTTTAAAGTCTTTATGGCTACATCAGGCCAATAAAGCCACCCCCCCCCCAACTAGCTGTGGACATGCATGTTTGTTTCATCCTTTTTACTGACCTCATCTATGCAGCATAAGTGAATAATTATACTTCAGAAACACAGGGTCTTTAAATTCAGCTGATGCCCATAAAAATTAAGGTGCCTACAAGATATATCAACTAACATCCAAATCAAAAGGGTAAAAAGGTCACACAAACTATTCAGTAAAAACTGCAAGAAAAACACAGCCAAGCTAAAGTTTTCATCTGACTGTAACCATAAAATCTTAAAAGTCATGGGCCATTGAAAAGCCATGCAGTTGAAACACAATGTCTTTAAGGGCTCATTTGCATATATTCCACGGGCCTCCACAGTTTCTTATTGTTCCCCTCATGCCATCTCAGTTTCCCTGTTTAGCCTCAGATGGGAAAAATTGCTAGTTTTGTTTTTTTTTTCTTAGATGTGAAAGAGGATCTGGAAGATTTTACGTGGGGGATGGGCACTGAAAAATCATAGAAACTACCTGAATTAATTTCACACTCTCATGAAATTGTTTGAGGACCTGAGCAGCAAATGAGCAAAATAAAACTTCCCTATATAAAGCTGAAGACTTTACCTCATCAGCAAACTTGATTCATTACCCAGGCCTATATCTTCAAAACAGTATCTGTACACACACTCCTTAAGGTAAGTTTAGATACTTGGGGAATGTCAAAGCAACAGAAAGTACATTTGTGTACACTTACCATAAATGTAGATGTTTGAGTGTATTCACTGTTGCGGTCATTACATTTGGGTAATCTGCTGGCAGGTTGCCCTCAGTCGGCCTGAATTCCAAAGTCTTGGGTCCTGCGTTGGTTGCTGTCTCCTCTTCCATGACGTCAGGTCATCAGGGGTATAAAACATGCAGCTAACACCATTCTTTAGTTTTTCTTGACCCCTGATGTTGTTTTTCTTGCCCCCCGATGTCAGGTGCCCCCAAAAAGGTAGCAAATATATATATATATATATATATATATATATACATGCATCAGTATAAACTTTACCTTCATCTACAAGCAAATACAACACATAGGTTGTAGAAGATAGAGAAGGAAAGATAAACTCCAGTATCACGGGGAGATGGGAGGGTAACCTGGACTGCAACAGTGAATACACTCGAACATCTACATTTATGGTAAGTGTACACAACTGTACTATGTTCTTTGTGTTTCACTGTTCAGTCATTACATTTGGGTAGAATCCCACAGCTATGGGTGGGGGGCTGGAGCTAAACAGCATTAGGAGCGGCTATAAGGCCCTGCAGAACTGCAGTGGCAAAGTCTGCTCTGGATTTAGAGTAAAGAGGCAAATGATAATGCTTTGTAAAGGTGTATACAGAACTCCAAGTAGCAGCCTCTAGAATCTTTGGTTGGTACTCCCCCCTTAAAAAGGCTGCTGAAGTAGCTGCAGCTCTGGTGGAAAGAGACCTAATGCCCTTGGGCACAGGTTTACCATGGTGTAAGTAGCAGAAACGGATGCAGTGGCTTATCCACTTTGAAATTGTCTGCTTTGAAATAGCCTTGCCCTCTGATCCTGCAGCATATGTCACTAGTAATTGCTCAGTTTTTCTTAGAGCATTAGTCCTGCTTAAGTAGAAAGTACAGTTTTGTACCTACCATAAATGTAGATGTCCGATAGATATGCAACTGCAGTCCTTACATATGGGTTGTCCTGCCTCAGGCAGCCCTTCGGTCGGCCGGATTCCAAAGTCTGGGTCCGGCGTCGGCTGATGTCGCCTCCTCCCCGACGTCAGAGCGGCTGGGGTATAAAAGCCCCAGATGCCAGGTGCCCTCCAAGGAAGGCTAAATTTAGAAACTGGATAAAAAATTCCAGACATACACAACAGTAATAAACAGATACACCATAACAGATATCCCCAGCTAAGTTGTAAAAGGGGGAGTGGACCCAAAAGGAGAAGATACAGAGGGGTAGGAGGGAGGGAAAACCTGACTGCAGTTGCATATCTATCGGACATCTACATTTATGGTAGGTACAAAACTGTACTATGTCCTTCAAGAATGCAACTGCAGTCCTTACATATGGGTTGAATACCATAGCTATGCTGGGGGTGGTAGGCTCTAGGATAAAGATGGTGTAGCTAAAATGCCCTGCAGGACTGCCGAAGCAAAGCCTGCTCGGGATCTGGAATATAAAGGCAGGTTGTAGTGTTTGGAAAATGTATGCACGGAGCTCCATGTAGCAGCTTCTAGAATGTCCTTTGTAGCCACCCCTCTTAGAAAGGCTGTGGAGGTGGCTATAGCTCTGGTGGAGTGTGGCCTGATATTGGCTGGCACACCTTTTCAATGGAAAGAATAACAGAATTTGATGCAGTGTCCAATTCATTTTGAAATTGTTTGTTTGGAAATTGCCTTTCCTTGCACTCCAGCAGCGTAAGCTACAAATAGCTGGTCAGACTTTCTGTTGGCCTTTGTTCTGTCCAAGTAGTAGCGCAGTTGTCTGTGTATGTCCAAAGTGTGCAGCAGCTTTTCTCCTTTATTTTGAGGATTGGGAAAGAAGGTAGGCAGGTAAATTGCTTGATTTAGAGACACCCTGGATATCACTTTTGGCATGAATGAAGGATTGGTTCTTAAAGAAACTCTGTCCTGATGAAAAATGAGAAATGGAGGTACTGCCATGAGGGCCTGCATCTCCGAAACTCTTCTTGCTGAGGTAATTGCCAACAGGAAAACTGTTTTCCAGGAGAGGAATTGCAATTCTGAAGATGTTGCTGGCTCAAAAGGAGGAAGAGTTAATTTTTCCAACACGAAGTTGAGGTTCCATGCAGGCACTGGTGGTTTTCTGGGAGGTTTGATATTCTTTATCCCTCTTAGAAACTGTCTTAGCAAAGGATGTGAAAACACAGGTGGATCACTGTTGTAGTTTGCTGAAATTGCTGAAGCGTGTATTTTTATGGAAGAATATTGAAGTCCATTATGTAGCATTTCTGCCAAGTATTCTAGTATCTGTGGGATGCTCATTACTGATGCATCCTGGCCCTTGTTGGCATTCCAGATGTTGAATCTCTTCCATTTGGCTGAATAAGTTTTTCTGGTGGAAGGTCTGCGTGCTTCCAGTAAGATCTGTTGAACTTCCTTGGAGAGAGAGTTATGGGGAGAAGTCATGGAAAGGAACCCTCCAAGCTGCCAGCTGCAGAGTTTGCAGGTTGGGATGAACCATCCTGTAATTGTGCCGAGTCAAAAGCAGAGGCCATTGAGGCAGGGGCCACGGCTTGGTGCAAGTTATGCTCCTTAGTAATGGATACCAGTGCTGTCTTGGCCAGTCTGGAGCTATCAAAATGCCTTTCAGTTCTGCTTTGATCTTCAGTAACACCTTGGTCATTAATGGTAGAGGTGGGAATGCATAGATTGTTAGAGAGTTCCAGCTGAAGGAGAGAGCATCCATTCTCCAGGCTTGAGGATGGTGTGTCCTTGAGCAGATGATGATTGAGGTGTGAGGCAAAGAGATCTATGTCCGGCCTTCCCCATGCCTGAGTTATTTGTGAAAAAATGTCTGGATGCAACATCCATTCGTGCGGGTCCAAGATATTTCTGCTTAGACTGTCCGCCAGAACATTGTCCTTGCCTGGAACAAACTGGGATTGCAACTGTATGTTCAGTTTCAGGGACTTTTCCCAAAGAGTCATTGTTAGTCTGCAGAGGGGGTAAGAATGAGTACCTCCCTGTTTGTTTATGTACCACATAACAGTGGTGTTGTCTGTCTTTATTAGCAGTTGACCTTGTTGAAGATATTTTCCGAAGGCCTCGATTGCATGAATGACTGCTAACATCTCTTTTTGATTGATGTGTGGATGCACTTCCCGGGGAGCCCATTGTCCTTGAATGCATCTGCCCTCCATGTGCGACCACCATCCATGATCTGAGGCGTCTGTTGTAATGGTTTGGCTTGTTTGAGGTTTGTTGAAAGACATGCCTTTGTTTAGCTGGCTTGCTTGGGCCCACCACAAAAATTCCTTTTGTAGACATGGAATGAGTGGGATAATTGCTTCTAAGTTGTGGCTGTGTTGAGACCATAAACTTTTTAGGTACCATTGTAGTTTTCTCATGTGTAGTCTTGCCAGTGGAATCAGTAGAATACAAGATGCCATGTACCCCAGGGCCTGCAGGATTTTCCTTGCAGTCATCTGGGTGAGTTTTGCTAGGCTTTTGAAGTAATCTGGTAATTGTTCTTGCTTCTCTTCTGTGAGGAAAGCCATTTGTAATTTTGTGTCCAGTTTGGCTCCTAGAAAAATTATTTGTTGGGATGGCAGTAGTCTTGATTTTTGAATGTTGACTGTGTATCCCAAAGCCTGTAGTAAGTGAATGACATAATTCAAGTTTTTTGTCAAGGCTTGCTTGCTGTCCGCTTGTATAAGGCAGTCGTCCAGGTAAGGGTATATTTGTATTCCCTGGAGTCTGCAGTGTGCAACTACTGATGCCAGGCATTTCGTGAATACTCTGGGCGCAGTAGATAAGCCAAAAGGCAATGCTGAGAATTGATAATGCTCTGGCCCTGCAAGAAATCTGAGGTATCTTCTGCAACAGTGTCTGACTGGGACATGCAGGTATGCCTCCTTGAGGTCCAGTGTAACCAGCCAAGACCCCTTGCCCAGCATGGGAAGAAGTTGCTGTAGCGTCAGAATTTTGAATTTTGGCACAATGAGAAAAGTGTTTAGAGCGGACAAGTCCAGTATAGGTCTCCATTGCTTTTCCTTTCTTGGAACAAGGAACAGTCTTGAGTAGAATCCCTGGCCTTGTTCCTGAGGAGGGACTTTTTCTATTGCTTTGATTTGTAGTAGCTTTGAAACTTGTATGAGTGCCTCTGCCCTTTGATTTTGTGGCAGATTTGGCATGCCTTGTCTTGTTGATAAAGTATGGAAGTGGAACCTGTAACCTTGATATATTATGTCCAGAATCCATTTGTCCTTTGTTAAAATGTGCCAATTCTTTGAAAATAAGGATAATTTTCCACCTAAAGGTGCTTCTCTTTGAGCCTTGGTCGGCGGTGTGAAAGTCAAGTCATTGTGTTTGTCCCTGTGGAGCAGTAGAAGTCCCTGCGCCACTTCTCTGATTAGTCGGTTGCCATTGGTGTCCCCTGTAGGAGCCTCGGTATTGCCCTCTCCCTCGGGCACGCCTGTTTTTTCCCCTTTGGAACTTGTCAGTGTCTGGAAAGGACCAATTCTTCGAAGGCCAATTCCTGCTGAACCTTGGTGGCTGAACCTGGAGGAAATCTTTGACTGTTTGCACTGATTTAGCCTTTTCCTCAACTGATTTCAACACATCCTGAGCATTAGCACCAAATAGCTTGTGTTTTTCCAGAGGTGCATCTAGAAGCTTTACTTTAACATGCTCTGGCAATGCCTGTTCTTTCAACCAAGCATGTCTACGTATAACGGCCCCTGTCATAGCTGCCCTACATGAAGCTCCCAATGCATCATAACCACACTGAAGAAAATGATTGCTAACCTGCTGTGTATTATGAGCCAAATCCTGCAAGGCCTTTCTATCTAAAGGCTCAGGAGAGGCTAACTTTTTCTGCAAGTCATCCATCAAGAAATCCTGATACTGAAACATATGAAAAAGGCAATTAAGGGCCCTCATGGCAAGGGTGGTTGAGGTATAAACTTTTTTGCCCCACCTCTCCAGGGACCTGGATTCCCTGTCTGCGGGCAAAGGATTTTTGGCCGTGGAAGTGGCCACTCCTCCTTTGGGCCCCTGGGAAATAGTTTCTAGATCAACAGAATGGGCCTTAAAAAGAGGTTTATGTGTCTCAGGAACCCTGTAGTATCTGTCTGGCTTGACAGGAGCAGGAGGGAGAGAATCAGGAGAAGCACTCGATTCTGAGTACACATCATCCAATACATCTAACACTGGTGGGATAGCTAAAGGTCTGTGCTGGGGAAGCTTAAGGAAAGTACGAAGCCATTTCCTGGAGTCGGAGAATTCCTGGCCCTGCCACTGAAAATGCTCTCTCATGGAGTGGAGAATTTCCCCGAAAGAAATATCCTCAGGAGGAGAGGCAGAAGGAATAGATTCCTCAGCATCAGAATCCTCGTAGGCCTGGAAAGACTCTTCCTGGGAATCTGAATGGTCTGAGTCACCAGAGGCTTCATCTGAGGAAAGGGCATCTATCTGCTCAACCCTAGGCCTTTTGTCTGAAGGCGGCTGAGAACCTCTGTCAGGATGAGCCTGGGAGCCTCTGATTAAGGAAATTAGATCTGCAGCTAAAGTCATGATCTGTTTATCAGAAGTGGGACCCTGAGAAAAAGACTTAGGAGGGTGAGACTTAGCCTGGCTGGCAGCCTTAGCATGTCGTGTGTAGGCCTTGATGGACATAGACAACGGAGGCCTAGCTGCCCCACGTGCCGGAGTAACTTTGTCCACCGGAATGGTCTCAGGCAAATCTTGGGCTTCGGTTTCTGGAGGAAAATCAACAACCGGTACCGGGGTAGGCTCCGGGACCGAAGAGAACGATTTAGCGGTGTCGTCGGTCTGGAGCGGTGGAATTACTGCCTCAGAAGAGACCGATGCACTCGCGGTAGGTTTTGGAGTGGTGTCTGTGGAAGTCGCGGGCCGAGGGTGTCGGTCCCGGTACCGGTCCTTCCGTTTTTTGGAAATATGTGTTGTCGGTTGTTCCGACGGCATGATATAGGAGTACTTATCGCCAAAAAAGTCTTCAGCAAATTCTGCCCGGCGCCTGAGTGTGCGCTTATTGAAGCAAGCACAGGCAGCACAGGTCGAGACGTCGTGGTCTGGGCCAAGGCAGGGAAGGCAGTAAGAATGGAAGTCCTTATGAGGTATTTGTTTACCACAAGACAAACAGTTATTAACTTTTGCAGTTTTATCTGACATCGGCTGAGGCAAGAAAAGGTTCCCCAACAGGGTACTTAGCTTTTTGATGACTTCGGTTTGAAAACACAGAAGCTGGCCAACCGGCACTTGCGAACTGCTTCTGCTTCAGGCACCGTGCGGCAAGAAAGACTGAGGAAGATGGCGTCGGCTGATGCTTTTATACCCCAGCCGCTCTGACGTCGGGGAGGAGGTGACATCAGCCGACACCGGACCCAGACTTTGGAATCCGGCCGACCGAAGGGCTGCCTGAGGTAGGACAACCCATATGTAAGGACTGCAGTTGCATTCTTGAAGGACATTCTTAGTTGTCTGTGTACGTCCAAGGAATGCAGAATTCTCTCCCCATGTTCTGCGGATTTGGATAAAAGGTTGGCAGATGAATTGTTTGGTTAAGAGCCACACTGGAAACCACCTTAGGCATGAAAGTAGGATTTGTCTTCAGAGATACCCTGTCTGGGTAAAATATGATAAAAGGCTCTATAGCCACGAGGGCCTGTAGCTCTGAAACTCTTCTTGCAGAAGTAAATGCTAGAAGCAGAGCTGTTTTCCATGATAAGAACTTTATACCAGCGGTAGCAGCTGGTTCAAATGGAGGCAGGGTGAGCTTTTCCAACACATAATTGAGGTCCCATGCAGGCAATGGTGATCTTCTAGGAGGCCTTAAATTTTTGGCTCCTCTAAGATACTGCTTTAGTAAAGGATAAGAAAAGATTGGTGGCTCTGCATTGTAATGAGCCGAAATGGCAGAGGCATGGATTTTAATTAATGAGAAAGATAAGCCTTTGTCAAGCATCTCAGTTAAGTATTGCAATATCTGAGGAATATTTGGTTCTGCTGTATCAGTTCCTTGTGCTTGATTCCAAGCACAGAATCTCTTCCATTTGTCAGCATAAGATTTTCTAGTACTAGGCCTTCTGGCTTCCAAAATGACATCCATCACAGCTTTACTGAGAGGTGTTGTTTGTATGACTACATGATCAGCCATGCTGCCAGGTTCAGAGTGTGCAGGATCTGACTGTTTTGCTGAGACAGTAGTTGTGGTCTTTGAGGCAAGGTCCAAGCTGGGTATTGAGACAAGTTCCTTAGGATTGGGTATAGGTATTGGTGTGGCCAGTCCGAGGCAATTAGAATCATCTTTGGTTTCTCTTGTCTGACTTTTAGGAGGACCTTGGGGAGAAGAGGCAGAGGAGGAATGGCATAAACTGATAGGTTTTTCCAACTGAAGAATAGGGTGTCCACTTTCCATGCTTGTCTGTGATAAGTCCTTGTGCAGAATCTTTTCAATTGATAATTTTGAGGAGAGGCAAATAGATCTATGTCTGGGCTCCCCCATTTCTCTGTTATCATGCTGAAGACTTGTGGATTTAGTTTCCACTCGTGAGGGTCCATAAGGATTCTGCTTAAATTGTCTGCCAGAGTGTTTTGTTTTCCTGGCAGGAATTGAGCTTGAAGATGTATTTGGTAGGTCAAAGCTGTGTTCCACATTGTCATGGCTAATCTGCAGAGGGGGTATGAGTGTGTGCCCCCTTGCTTGTTTATATACCACATGACTGTGGTGTTGTCCATCTATCAGTAGTTGTCCTGGATGAAGTAAGTCCTTGAAGGCTGTTAGGGCATTTTGAACAGCTAGCATCTCTTTCTAGTTGATATGCAGATGCATTTGGTTTGGTGACTATATGCCCTGAATGCATCTTCCTGCTATGTGGGCCCCCCCAGGCACAATCTGATGCATCTGTTGTCATGGTTTGGCTGGTAGGGGGTAGAGTGAATGGCCGTCCCATGTTTTGATGACATGCCTTTGCCCACCATAGCAGGCAGGGAATGAGAGGTCCATAGTTTAGTACTAAGCTAACTGCCCTTGCGAGCCATTTTAAGCCTAGTCAATTATCCCTCGTGAGACTCAAACCCTGTACCTTGTGTTTGTAAGGCAAACACCTTAGCCATTAAGCCACCCTTTGTTGCCATCAGTTTGAAGTAAGTAGTCAGTTGCCTTTGTTTGTCTGGCGTGAGGTAAGCCATCTGGGCAGTTGTATTCAAGCTTGCACCCAGGAATGTTATCTTTTGAGAGGGTATAAGTTGTGATTTCTTTTTGTTTATTGTGTACCCTAGGCATGTTAGAAGCCTTTTCACAAATGGCAGGTGTCGAAGAAGAATGTCCTTGTTCTCTGCTTGAATGAGACAGTCGTCCAAGTAAGGATATATGTGTATACTTCTTTGTCTGCAAAATGCAATTACTGGTGCCAGGCACTTTGTAAAGACCCTGGGCACAGTAGATAAGCCAAAGGGCAGTGCAGAGAATTGGTAATGCATTAAGCCAGCCTTGAATCTGAAGTATCTTCTGCACGATTGTCTTATTGGGACATGTAGGTATGCCTCTTTTAGGTTTAAAGTCACCAGCCAAGCATTCTTGCCCAGCATGGGCAGAAGCTGCTGCAAAGTCAGCATTTTGAATTGTGGAATGTCCAGGTATGTGTTCAAAATCGATAAATCCAGTATTGGCCACCAGGCCTTGTCCTTTCTGGGTACCAAGAACAGTCTTGAGTAAAAAACCTTTTCCTTTTTCCTGTTCTGGTACTGTTTGAATGGCCCCCATATCCATGGGGGACATAACATGTTTATGTGCCTCTGCCCATTGATTTTTTAGCAGATCTGGCCAACCATTTGCCATTGGCAGAGTGTGGAAATGGAATCTGTATCAATGTGATACGATGTTTAGTACCCACTTGTCCTGGGTTATTAAATGCCAATTTTGAGCAAAAAGTGCTAATTTTCCCCCTGTGGGTACGTGCTTGGTGAAGGCAGAGGGAAGTCATTGGGATTGCTTTCTGTAGGTTTGCGCTTTATCTCCTCCAGATTTGGAGGTGGAAGTGCCCCATTGCTTTGACCTGTATGAATTTTGCGCCTGGTATCTGGAACCCTTAGGGCATCTGTATTTGCCCCTTTGAGCTCTGTCCGACACAGGAAAGGACCAATTTTTGGTAGGCCAGTGTCTACTGAATCTTGGTGGCTGTACTTGTAAGAAGTCTTTAACAGTTTGCATAGACTTAGCTTTGTCTTCCATTTTATTTAAAACCTCTTATGCCTTAATACCAAACAGAGAATCTTGCTGTAAAGGTGCATCTAGCAATTTAGCTTTAACATGATCAGGTAAATTTTGTTCCTTTAACCAGGCATGCCTTCTAATCACAGATCCAGTAACTGCAGGCCGCCTCTAAGGAATCAAAACCACATCGCAAAGTATGTTTTCCAACTTGTTCAGCTGCATGCAATAATTCCTGCAATTCTTTACTTTCTGCACATTCCGAAATCAACATAATTACCTGTTTCAGCAATCCCATAACATGTTGTTGGTACTTAAGCATATGAAATTGACAGTTTAAGGCCCTGATTGCCAAGGTTGCAGATGTATAAACCTTTTTTCCCCATCTGTCCAGTGCCCTTGAATCTTTGTCAGAGGGGGTAGAAGTGTTTTGCTGTTGAGGCCTTAACTCCCTTTGGACCCTGTGAAATAGTTTCAGGATCAGCAGCAGGGTTTCTAAATAAAAATTTGTGAGAGTCAGGGACCCTATAATATCTGTCAGGCTTCCTGGGAGCTGGAGGTAAGGAGTCAGG
Source organism: Protopterus annectens (assembly GCF_019279795.1). NCBI lineage: Eukaryota > Metazoa > Chordata > Ceratodontiformes > Protopteridae > Protopterus > Protopterus annectens. Next base: position 453,835,390 of record NC_056725.1, on the reverse strand, counting down.
GGACAAGCTTGACTCCAAAAACACATCACCCGCAATGTCTAAAACGGGGAATGGCTAAAGGCCTGTGCTGAGGGAGAAGAAGAAAATCCCTGAGCCTCTTTTTTGATTCTGAGAAGTCTTGACTCTCCCAGTGAAAATTCTCCCTCAAAGTATGCAATGGTTTCTCCAAATTAATAATCCTCAGGAGGAGATGCAGATGGAATAGACTCCTCAGCATCAGAATCCTCATAGGGAGGTATAAATAATTCCTGATCAGAAGAGGAATCAGAAGAAATAGAAACCTGATCTGAAGATTCATAATCAGTGTTTTGCCTAGGCCTCTTATCAGGAGGGGGATGGGTATCCCTGATCAAGGTAATAAGGTCTTCAGCCATTTTGATCTGTTTTTTAGGCATAGAGGTCTGTGCACGTGGCTCATGCGTCGGTTTTTTAGTTTTAGAAGTTGCTTTTGTCTTTGGTTTTGCAGTTGTCATTGGTCTGATATACAAATGCTGAGGTCTGAATACACCCTCAGAAGCTGGTGCCTGCTCAGCGGCTCCAGACACATCCGAGGGTGATACATCCGTCGGTCCAATACCTTAAGTATCTTGTGGCATGCCGGACTCCACATGGGTGTTGGTAGAGGCCTTCGACTCGAAGGTAGTGGGTATCAGGGGCTGCGAAAGTGCCTCAGCGAGTACCAGCGACTGGCTTAGGAGAAGCTTCGTCATCGGTTTTGGATCTCGACTGCCTTTCTCTGTCCTTTTCTTTGCATTTTTTATGTACTCCAGCAGTCAGATTGCTATCCAATGACATTTCTGGGTAGTTAAATCTGTTTCCAAAATACTTTGATGCAAAAATATACCAACGCTTAATAGTGCGTTGGTTAAATCTAGCACAAAACCGACAGCCAGGCACATTGTGATCAGGGCCTAGGCAAGGAATACAGTTTAAATGGAAATCCTGATGAGGTATTTGCTTCCCACAAGTAATACAATTATTAACTTTTTCTGACATCAGTAAAAAGCAAGAAAAAAGTTTCCCCAACGGGGTACTTAGCTGTAGTGAAGACTTCGGTTCTGAAACTCAAACTCGAATATTTCAGTAGTCGGCTGACCGGCATTTGCGAAATGTTTCTGCTTCGGGCACCACACGGCAAGAAAGACTGAAGAAAATGGCGTCGGCTGCATGTTTTATACCCCTGACGTCATGGAAGTGGAGACGGCAACCAACGCAGGACCCAAGACTTTGGAATTCAGGCAGACTGAGGGCAACCTGCCAGCAGATTACCCAAATGTAATGACTGCAACAGTGAAACATGAAGAACATCTGAGACATACACTACCTTCAGGTAAGAGTAGTGGCTATGTCTCTCAATCTATCTATACAACAAAGCACAAACTTCCACATTTGGGTCTGATAGTTAAATGAAAGTTATGTACTTACCATAGAGATAGATCCGTGTTCTCTGTTTCCATCCTTCCTCAACTGATGAGTTTAAGACCCAACCTTGGATCTGACTTTGGTCACTTTTTCCAGACTTAGGATCCATAGCTCAGGCTCCTCCCTTTATCCATAATCCTCCTGTCCCTATTACTTCAGATTGACTTTGCTTTTAATTCCTGCAAAACTGATACATTAAGTATAAATATGAATTATTACAGACAAGGTAACAAAAGACCACATGACAGAACTGGAGAAAATCAGCACCAGAGCTGCAATAGTATGAAATCTTGTGCCAATGGTAGTCCATAGTCATACCAAAAGCCAAAGGAACAAAATGTTTTCCATGAGATGGAAGACAGAAGGAAAGAGGAAAGTTGAATAAGTACCTCAGTTATGGGAAAAAGAAGCAAGATATATCTAGTACTGCTGGTATAGGGGCTGAAAATGGATGCAAATTTCTCTGTGAAGCCCAAATGGAGAATCTTTCCACTTTTGTAAACTTTCCTAGTGAGTGGTTTATGAGAAGAAATAAGAATACAGACCACTTGGAAGGAAAGCCTGGACTAACTAGCCATCACTGGAAGCAGTGAAAACATACATTTAGCGTCAGGGCTTGAATGCCCAGATGAGGAATACTGGATTTGGAGCCAACACTGAATGGGAGTATACTAAATGAGGCCAAAGAAAGGGAAAAGTACAGTTGTGTACACTTACCATAAATGTAGATGTTCGAGTGTATTCACTGTTGCAGTCATTACATTTGGGTAATCCTGCTGGCAGGTTGCCCTCAGTCAGCCTGAATTCCAAAGTCTTGGGTCCTGCATCGGTTGCTGTCGCCCCTTCCCTGACGTCAGGTCATCAGGGGTATAAAAGATGCAGCCAACACCATTTCCTTCAGTTTGTCTTTCCCCAGATGTCAGGTGCCCCCAAAAGGGTAGGCTAGATATATATATATATATATATATATATATAAAACATACATGCACCAAAACAAACTGTACCTTCATCTACAAGCAAATACACCACATAGGTTGTATAAATCAGAGAAGTAAAGATAAGTTCCAGCAGAAATAAGGGGGGTGGCGGGTGGGTAACCTGGACTGCAACAGTGAATACACTCGAACATCTACATTAATGGTAAGTGTACACAACTGTACTATGTTCTTCTTGTTTCACTGTTGCAGTCATTACATTTGGTTAGAGTTCCAAAGCTATGGCTGGGGGGCTGGAGCTAAACAATATTAGGAGCGGCTATGAGGCCCTGCAGAACTGCAGTGGCAAAGCCCGCTCTGGATTTAGAGTAAAGTGGCAGATTGTAATGCTTTGTAAAGGTGTGCACTGAACTCCAAGTAGCAGCCTCTAAAATGTCTTTGGTTGGTACTCCCCTGAGAAAGGCTGCAGAAGTGGCTGCAGCTCTGGTTGAATGTGGCCTAATGCCCTCAGGCACTGGTTTGCCATGCTGAGAGTAGCAGAAATGAATGCAGTGACCTATCCACTTAAGGATAGCCTTTCCTTGTGATCCTGCAGCATATGCCACTAGTAATTGTTCTGTCTTTCTGAAAACTTTAGTTTTGTCCAAATAGAATCTAAGTTGTCTGTGTACATCCAAAGAATGCAGAATGTTCTCCCCCTTGTTCTGTGGATTTGGATAAAAAGTTGGCAAATTAATAGTTTGGTTAAGGGCCACACTGGACACCACCTTAGGCATGAATGTAGGGTTTGTCCTCAGAGAGAACCTGTCTGGATGAAAAATGATAAAAGGTTCCACAGCCATAAGAGCCTATAGCTCTGACACTCATCTTACAGAAGTTATTGCTAGGAGCAGAGCTGTTTTCCAGGATAAAAACTTTATATCCGCAGTAGCAGCTGGCTCAAAAGGAGGTAGGGTTTGTTTTTCCAGGACATAATTGAGGTCCCATGCAGGCATTGGCGATCTTCTTGGAGGTCTTAAATTTTTGGCTCCTCTGAGGTACTCTGCCTTAATAAAGGATGAGAAAAGAGTGGTGGCTCTGTATTGTAATGAGCTGAAATGGCAGAGGCATGAATTTTAATTGATGAAAAAGATAGGCCTTTGTCCAGCATCTCAGTTAAATACTGCAAAATCTGAGGAATATTTGGTTCAGCTGCGTCAGTTCCTTGAGCTTGGTTACATGCACAAAATCTCTTCCATTTTCCAGCATAGGATTTTCTAGTACTAGGCCTTCTGGCTTCCAAAATGACATCCATCACAGCTTTACTGAGAGGTGTGCTTTTTATGGCTACATTATCTGCCATGCTGCCAGGTTTAGAGTCCTCAGTTGGCTGTGCAGAATCTGATTGTTTTGTTGGGACAGTAGGTGAGGTATTTGAGGTAAGGTCCATGCTGGGCATTGAGACAAGTTCCTTAAGATTGGATACCAGTACTGGCAGGGCCAGTCTGGGGCAATCAGAATCATTTTTGGTTTCTCCTGTCTCACCTTTAGGAGTACCTTGGGGAGGAGAGGGAGTGGAGGAAATGCATATACGGATAGGTTTTTCCAGTTGAAAGATAAGGCGTCCACTTTCCATGCTTGTCTGTGATAAGTCCTTGTGCAGAATCTTTTTAGTTGAAAGTTGTGAGAGGAGGCAAATAGATCTATGTCCGGGCATCCCATTTCTTTATTACCATGCTGAAGACTTGTGGATCCAGGTGCCACTCGTGGGGATCCATGAGGTTTCTGCTTAGTTCATCTGCCACAGTATTGTCCTTTCCTGGCAGGAATTGTGCCTGCCGATGAACTTGGTAAGTCAATGCTGTGTCCCATAAAGCCATGGCTAGTCTGCAAAAGGGGTAAGAATGCGTGCCCCCCTGCTTGTTTATGTACCACATGACCATGGTATTGTCGTCTTTATCAGTAGTTCTCACAGATTAATTAGGTCTTTGAAGGCTGTCAGGGCATTTTGAACAGCTAGCATCTCTTTTTGATTCATATGCAGATACATTTGATTTGTGGACCAGGTGCCCTGAATGCCTCTTCCTGCCATGTGAGGCCTCCAGGCATAATCTGATGCATCCATTGTTAGTTTCTGCCTGGCTGGGGGTAGTGAGAATGGGTGTCCCTTGTTTTGGTGACAAGCCTTTGTCCACCATCGAAACTCCTGTTGCAGGCAGGGAATGAGAGTAATCATTGTTTCCAGGCTATGGCAATGTTGTGCCCAGACACTTTTTAGGTACCATTGAAGTTTCCTCATATGCAGTCTTGCATATGGAATTAGTAGGATGCAGGATGCCATGAAGCCCAAAGCCTGCAGAATTTTTCTTGCAGATAACTGGGCCTTTGTTGCCATTTTCTTGAAATAGGTACTCAGTTGCCTTTGTTTGTCTGGCATGAGATAAGCCATCTGGGCAGTTGTATTTAAGCTTGCACCCAGGAATATTATCTCTTGAGAGGGTACTAGTTTTGATTTCTTTTCACTGACTGTGTAACCTAGGCATGTTAAAAACCTTTTCACAAACACCAGATGCTGTAGTAGAATGTTCTTGTTCTCTGCTTGAATGAGGCAGTCGTCCAAGTAAGGATATATTTGTATTCTTCTTTGTCTGCAGAAAGCGTTTACTGGTGCCAGACACTTTGTGAATACCCTGGGCGCAGTAGATAAGCCAAAGGGCAGTGCAGAGAATTGGTAATGCTTTGAACCAGCCTTGAATCTGAGGTATCTTCTGCATGACTGTCTGATTGGGACATGCAGGTATGCCTCTTTTAGGTCTAAAGTGATGAGCCAAGCTTTTCTGCCCAGCATGGGCAGAAGCTGCTGTAAGGTCAACATCTTGAATTTTGGTATATCTAGGAAAGTGTTTAGAATAGATAGGTCCAGTATTGGTCTCCATGCTTTGTCTTTTCTGGGTACCAAGAACAGTCTTGAGTAAAATCCTTGTCCCTGCTCTTGCTGTGGCACTTGTTGAATAGCCCTCATGTCCATGAGGGATGAGACTTGTTTTTGAGCCTCTGCCCATTGATTTTTTGGCAGGTCTGGCCAACTGTTTGCCCCTGGCAGGGTATGGAAGTGAAACTTGTAGCCTTGTGACACTATGTCTGGAACCCATTTGTCCTGGGTTATAATGTGCCAATTTTGAGAAAAAAAGTGCTATTTTTCCCCCTAAGGGTGCTACCAGTAGATAAGTGCTTGGTGCTGGCAGGGGGAAGTCATTGGGACTGTTTCCTGTATGGTTGTGATTTGTCTTCTCCACTTTTGGCGGTAGAAGCACCCCATTGTTTAGACCTGCAAGAACCTTGCAGCTGGGATCTGCCTCTAGGGCATCTGGATCTGCCCCTTTGAGGTCTGTCTGACACTGGAAAGGACCAATTCTTTGTAGGCCAGTGTCTGCTAAACTTAGGTGGCTGTACTTGTAAAGAAATCTTTGACTGTTTGCATAGATTTAGCTTTGTCCTCCATTTTCTTTAACACCTCTTCTGCCTCAACACCAAACAAGGTATCATGCTGTAATGGTGCATCTAATAATTTAGCTTTGACATGATCAGGCAGATTTTGTTCCTTTAACCAAGCATGCCTCCTAATTACAGAACCCGTAACAGCGGCCCTGCAGGAGGCCTCCAGAGAATCAAAACCACATTGCAAAGTATGTTTTCCAACTTGTTCAGCTGCATGCAATAAATCCTGCATTTCTTTGTTATTTGCACATTCAGAATTTACCAACATTTTCTGTTTAAGCAGTGTCATGACATATTGCTGATATTTGAGCATATGAAAGTGGCAGTTTAAGGCCCTTATAGCCAAGGTAGCAGATGTGTAAATCTTTTTTCCCCATCTATCCAGTGCCCTAGAATCTCTGTCAGAGGGGGTAGGGTTTTTTGCAGTGGAAGCCTAACCCCTTTGGGACCCTGAGAAATAGTTTCTGGGTCTGCAGCAGGGTTTTTGAAAAGGAATTTATGAGAGTCAAGAACCCTGTAGTATCTGTCAGGCTTAACGGGAGCTGGAGGTAAGGAGTCAGGGGTCAGACTAGACTCTGAAAACACATCATCTTCAATGTCTAACACAGGTGGACTAGCTATAGGCCTGTGTTGAGGTAGTAGAAGGAAATCCTTAAGCCTCTTCTTAGATTCTGAAAAATGTTGGCTCTCCCAGTGGAAATGCTCCCTCATGGTATGCAAGGTTTCCTCAAAGGAATAGTCCTCAGGAGGAGAAGCTGAAGGAATAGATTCTTCAGCATCAGAATCCTCATAGGGGGGAAGAGAATATTGCTGATCAGAAGAGGAATCAGAGGAAATGGAAACCTGATCTGAAGATTCATAGTCTGTCTCTTGCCTAGGCCTCTTATCAGGAGGGGGATGGGAACCCCTGATCAAGGTAATTAAGTCTTCGGCCATTTTGAGCATCTGTTTTTTTTGGGTGTGGAGGCCTGTCCATGTGGCTGGAGAACTTGTTTCTTCGCTTTTAAAGGTGCTTTAGTCTTTGCCTTTGAAGCTGTAGTCGGTTTAATGTATAATTGCTTAGGTCTGAATACACCCTCAGAAGCCGATGCCTGCTCCGCGGTGCCGGACCCATCTGAGTGAATAGTCTCCGAGGCTCTAATACTTTGAGTTTTCATGACATTGTATAATTAAATCTGCGTCCAAAATAGCTTAGTGCAAAATCATACCGATGCTTAATAGTGCGTTGGTTAAATCTAGCACAAAACCAACAACTTGAAACGTCATGGTCAGGGCCTAGGCAAGGAATACAGAAAGAATGAAAGTCCTTACGAGGTATTTGCTTCTCACAAGAAATACAATTATTAACTTTTTCCAACATCGGTCTGGAGCAAGAAAAAAAGTTTCCCCAAAGGGGTACTTAGCTTTTTAGTTGAAGACTTCGGTTCTGAAACTCGAAAACGAAAATTTTAGGAGTTGGCCAACTGGCTCTTGTGAACTGCTTCTGTTTCGGGCACTGCGCAGCAAGAAAGACTGAAGAAAATGGCATCGGCTGCATCTTTTATACCCCTGACGTCAGGGAAGGGGCAACGGCAATCGATGTAGGACCCAAGACTTTGGAATTCAGGCCGACTGAGGGCAATCTGCCAGCAGGATTACCCAAATGTAATGACTGCAACAGTGAAACACGAAGAACATTTACACCTGTCTAGGTCAGAAAGGGGCAATGAGGATGCCCTTCATTTTCCATTGTAATGCTTTCAGCGTAAATTTCAGAATTAAGGAAATTGGTAGGAAGGAAAATAGGAGACTGGAGGGGCAATAATGAATCAGTGTGTCTCTCTCAGGGACCCCACCTTTGCAGGGATAAAAGCAAAGAACCTGCTGCATTAGAACTGATGGGAGAAACTAAAAAAGATCACAGCATAGCTGCCGCATCTATGGAAGATTTGTGTTGTCACTATTGGATTGAGAGACCACTTGTGAGGTGGCAGAATAGATCTGCTTAGTCTGCTTAAATGCTGGTCTTTCCTGGAATGTTCACTGCTATCAGAAAAAGCTTGGAAGATATCATCCATTGCCATATTCTCATCACTTCTCAATACAAATGGTAAGAGCATGTTCCTATTTGGTTTGTTGATGTAACAGACGACTGACATACTGTCAGTCTAGATAGAAATCATCCCTAGACAAAGGGCATCCTGAAAGGCCTGCAACTTTAAGAGGACTGCCCTCACCTCTAAGACACTGATGTGAAGATTGACCTCTGATGGGGACCATGTTTCCCATGTAATGCCCCCCCCAACCTAGTTGGGAAGTATCGGTGGTCATTGTGGCTTTGGGACAGGTAGGAACAAAGGGAGCGTCCCAAATAACCTCTGGAATCTGGATCCACCAAGTTACATGTTGTCTTTTTGTGTAATGGACTGGAAAGCTCAGGGCTGGAATCTGGACCACGACTGCTAATGTCCACTGCAAATCTGTTGCATAATACCTTGCCAAGGGGACCAAAGTAATGGAGTTTACTATTGATCCTAAAAGTTGAAGAGCAAGTCTGGCAGAAGGAATTGGAAAGAACTTGTAGGGCTTGATTTCTCACAGTAATTAGCATGTCCTCTGGTAGCCTTAAAATTTGAATGGCTGTGTCCAAGTGTGCTACTATGAACTTCAGAACCTATACTGGGGTAAAATGTGATTTGTCCTGGTTCACTGCAATTTATAGGTTGGAGGATAGCTAAAGCAAATAATTTGGGGACAGGACAAGCAGAGACCTGGTAGGAGTGGAAAGGAGGTAGTTATCCAGATAGGGGAGCACCTAGAAATTTTGCAGTTGGAGATGAGCTGAAAACACTGCCATGCATCTGAACACCTGAGGGGCTGTGGCAAGGCCAAAGGGCAGAGTTCTGAATTGAAAATTACTGGTCCACATCCAAAAGTGAAAAAACCTCTTGGAAAGTCTATTTTCTTGTGATAATACATATCCTTGAAGGTCTATTAAGCACATCCAGTAGTCTTTCTTCAGAAAGGGGAGGATAGACTGAACCATAACCATCCTGAACTTTGTGTACTGATTCAGGTGGCTGAGGCCCAAAATTGGCCTTAGGTCCCCATTTTTTTTGGGTACTACAAAGAATCTAAAATAACTTCCAAACCTTTGCTGGTCTGGTGGGACCTCTTGGATGGCTCCCTTGTCAAGTTCTGCAGAGGACATGGAAGTCTGAGGGGTGTCCTGAATGAAGAGCCTCAAGGCTAGTGTAAACTGTGCAGGGATCAGGATCAAGGGCTATCAGTTGCAGAGTGGCTGGAGCTAAGAGAAGCAGAGCTGTCTGTTCTTCTGCCTCGGAGAGAGCTCTCTCTCCACTGCATCAAAGGCAGAAGCAGAGGGGGAACAAAAAGCCACAGCAACATGACCATGACAGCACAACTCAGACTCTGGTTAGACTGAAGGTGGAGCTGAACTATCTAATGCCGAGGGTCTGGGGGAAGGGACAGCTTCAGAGTTGAACTGTTACAGCATTGGAATCTCAAGCAAATTTGAGACACCAATTTACAAAATCTTCTCTAAGCAGCATGTTTGAACACTCATGTGCTTGAGTGTCAGTGACTGAAAAACATGACAGGAATTAAACAATAAAAAGCTGCAAGAAAATAATTTATGAGGCAAGCTTGATATAAAACATTACAGGCTTGTGAAGACTCTCTCTGTGTCTTATTTATATTTTGTATTTGTGTGTTTCCTGTAGGGCCCAGTTGTGGATGCTGGTGTATCATGGTCAGTGATTTCTTACATGTTGACTATGGGTGGGGCAGTTTTGGAACTTCTCACTATCTTGGGATAATTGGATATTGTAGTTAAAAATAACTTTTATTTAGGTACGGGGATTCCTGTCCTGTCAGTCTCTTCTGATTTCTATATTACCTAGTCATCGTTTGGGTAACCTTCACATACCACATAATTAAAATACAAGGTTCAAGCCTTAAGCATTATTTCACTTGTGACATGGGACTTTCTCCTAAATAATAAACAAAATTATTATAAGGGGCTTTTTCAATATCTCCATAATAAATAGACGGATTGGATAAAAGTTTTGAATATAATATATGATATTGAATGGCAAAGTAGTATGACAATTTGGAAATGTTTATGGAGCTCAGCACTGCATACTCATTTATACAGGGGCTGACATTGTTCTATAGATTGTACAAAATTATATTAGAGGCTCTTATGTGGACATAGCACTGCAAATACTTTTAAGGGGAAATAACCCAGTACAGTAGCTATTATTTTCACATTTTTCAGCAATCTTTTTGTTCATAAATGACAGCAGTGGCCTTTTTTTGTCCTCATGATTTATGCAACACAGTGATGGTGTATACCTGAATAATCTGAGGGCCTGGCACTGTCTGTTCATATTTAATTTATAGATACTTGATCACGGTTGCCATTCTTTTTCATATACAAGTTAACTCATTTTTATAGGTATTGATGAATATTTTTTGGGGTATTGATTCAATCCAGCACGGAACTTATGGATTTATTGAAAGGCCTCTAATCTGATCGAGATGATCTAGCGGCTTTTGGCCTCACCAATTTGGGGGAACATAATAGTAACAAAGCCCCTTTAATTACAAATAGATGTGAGGTCGCTTTTCACAAATTGAATAAAAGTATGAGGACTCTAAGGGCCAATGTGTGGCATGCTAAACTTTTTAAGGCTTATATAGCAAAAGATATATCACCTAGAGAGCTTACAGAGTCCATACACAACCATTAGTTTCTGAAGCGGACTCCATCTTATTAGAACAATGGGCCACGGCACAGCACAGGACATCAATGGAATTTAAGATTTTGGGCTCATATCACAATAGGGTTATCGACAAGCACATTTTAGAGATTACATATATGTGTAATGATATTGTCAAATTTGAAGGGCAGGATGGTTACCTAAACAACCTAAAGAAACTAGGGCAGGATTTCTTAACCTTAGAACAAACATTAAAAGACAAGAAAATGAGCAAGTTCCACCGAGATCTCACTGACTATGGGGGGGGGGGGGGGGGGCATCCGTTCTCTACTAACAAACATGTCAGATTTGATTCTTCTAATAGGAAGGTAACAAAAAGGAAAAGACCACGGTCTATCCTTAAAAAATCTAATACATCTAGTTGTGATGAATCAGGGGAAGAATCCTCTACGACCTTGGAGTCCAATACTCAACACATCTCCGACTCACCAGTTTCCAAAAGGAGAAATTCTTCCACCCCTTTAGGGTCAAGTACAAACGGGGTGGGAGGAAACACAGGGGTGGACAGCATGGTAGATCTGTTGAGGCTGATTGTACAGAAATAAATAATGTGCTGAATATATCATCGACTGAATTGTCTCCTACACATATAAAAATCCTAAATAAAGGTCTCAACTTCATACCTGGTTTCTTTTTTCCTGAAGACACATTTACTAAAGATGTCTCCGATTACTGAACTTGAAACTATTTTTTCAGACAACAGCTAACTCAGAATCTAACTCTAGATTTAGGTATCATAAATCAAACTTTATTCCACCTATGCATCCCAATATGTCTATGTTTTACAACTCTATTCTTAAAGATCTACACTTTAACTTTAGGGATATTCGGGCCAAACACAACAATGTGTCCCATAAGGAGATGGACATAATTCGGGAATTGGTAATATTGTCAGCAGACAAAGGTGGAGCTATTGCGGTTTAAGACTGGTCTCTATAGAACTCTGAAGCTATGAAAAGTACAGTTTTGTACCTACCATAAATGTAGATGTTCGAGGATCCACATTGCTGCAGTCCTAACTATTGGGTAGTCCGCTGTCCCAGTCGGCCCGAATACCAAAGTATATGGCTGACGTCGGTCAAGGCGCATTAGTCTGACGTCAGGACGTCAGGGTACTAATGCGCATGACCGACGTCATATCCTCAGTCTTTTCTTGCCCCAGATGTCAGAAGACCCTAAAAAGACAAGGTCAAAACCAAAAACACCAAACACTCCTGCACCAAAAATATGTACAATATATACAAAATTACAAGAGTATAACCTCACCCACACAACCACTCCTAAACACAGAGGGGAAGGAGGGAGGGATTGGACTGCAGCAATGTGGATCCTCGAACATCTACATTTATGGTAGGTACAAAACTGTACTATGTTCTTCATTCCACATTGCTGCAGTCCTAACTATTGGGTAGAATCCCAAAGCAGAGGTAAGGGAGGCTGGCAAATCATAAGGAAGCAGGAGCTGTCAACATGCCTTGCAAAATAGCTGTGGCAAAACCAGCCCTAGATTTAGAGTAGAGAGGAAGGTGGTAATGCTTAGAGAAAGTATGCACTGAACTCCAAGTAGCTGCCTCCAAAATATCCTTAGTTGCCACACCCCTTAGAAATGCTGTTGAAGTGGCAGTAGCCCTAGTGGAATGAGGCCTAATCCCAGCTGGAATCTCCTTGCCATGATGGGAATAACAAAATGCAATGCAAAACCCAATCCACTTAGAAATAGTTTGTTTTGACACAGGCTTGCCCTGTGAACTCAAAGCAAAAGAAACAAACAACTGCTGAGACTGCCTAAAATCCTTAGTCCTGCTTAAATAATAACGCAACTGCCTGTGTACATCTAAAGTGTGCAAAATCTTTTCCCCTTGTTTTGGGGGTCTGCATAAAAGTAGGCAAATGAATAGTTTGGTTTAAAGCTATACTAGAAACCACCTTGGGCATAAAGGAAGGATTAGTACGTAATGATACTCTATCCTTATGGAAAATCAAAAAAGGCTCAACCGCCATAAGGGCCTGTAATTCAGAAACCCTTCTTGCAGAAGTAATGGCCAACAAAAAAGCAGTCTTCCATGACAAGTATTTCAATTCAGCAGTAGCCGCAGGCTCAAAAGGTTGTAGAGTAAGTTTCTCCAACACAAAGTTGAGATCCCAAGCAGGAGTAGGAGCTCTACGTGGGGGTCTTATATTCTTTGCCCCTCTAAGAAATTGCTTGAACAAAGGATGCGAAAACAATGGTGGGTCACAGTCATAGTGAGCTGAAATTGCTGCAGCATGAATCTTAATGGAAGAGAAAGACAAACCTTTGTCCAATAACTCAGTAAGATATTGAAGAGCCACACTCAAATTAGGCTCAGAAATCTCCAAATTCTTCGCTGCACACCAAAAGAAAAATCTCTTCCATTTTTCTGCGTACACTTTCCTAGTACTAGGTCTTCTGGCTTCCATAATCACATTTAAAACTTGTTGAGGAAGTTGAGACCTGCTGTGTTTCAAAACAGAATATGCCAGGCTGTTAGATGAAGAGAGTGAAGCTTGACATTGAGCAGGTGACCGTCCCTCTGAGACAACAGATGTGGAATCAAGGGTAAAGGCCATGGAGGCTTCCTTACCAGACTCCTCAGTAATGGGTACCAGTGTTGCCGAGGCCAATCTGGAGCTATTAAAATCATCCTTGGCTTGTCTTGTCTGACCTTTAGGAGCACCTTTGGAAGAAGAGGCAGAGGTGGAAAGGCATACACATGAAGATTTTTCCAACTGAAAGAAAGAGCATCCACTTTCCAAGCTGTGTGATGAAACCTCTTTGTGCAAAACTTTGGCAGCTGGTGGTTTAGTGGAGAAGCGAACAGATCTATGTCTGGAGTTCCCCAGGACACTGTCAATGTCTGAAATACATGAAGATCCAGTTTCCACTCGTGGGGATCCATGATTTGTCTGCTTAACACATCTGCTAAGGAGTTCTGTGCTCCCGGCAGAAACCTTGCCTGAAGAGTTAGTTGCAAGCTGAGCGCAGTCTCCCATAAAATCATTGCTTGCCTGCACAACGGGTAAGAATGTGTTCCCCCTTGTTTGTTGATGTACCACATGACAGTTGTGTTGTCTGTTAGAATCAACACCTGCCCTGGAAGAAGTAACTCCTTGAAAGCCATTAATGCAAACTGGACTGCTAACATCTCCTTCATGATATGTAGATGCTGTAGTCTGGCAGGCCACTTGTCTTGTATCCACTTTCCATTTAGATGAGCTCCCCAAGCAATGTCTGAGGCATCTGTCATTAGAATCTGACTCACCTCTGGCCGGGTCACAGAGAGTCCCTTGTTTAGGTGACATTCCTGAGCCCACCACAAAAATTCCTGTTGAATGCAAGGTATTATTCGAATGACAGTGTCCAAATCCTGGCAGTGCTGTGTCCATACATTTTTGAGATACCATTGCAGCTTCCTCATATGCAGTTTGGCATTGGGAAGCACCAGAATACAAGATGCCATGAACCCTAAGGCTTGAAGGACTGTCCTTGCAGTCAGCCCGGACTGAAGACTTAGTTGATGGAAGTAAATGGAAAGATTCTTTTGTTTGTCCGGGGTTAAAAAGGCCATCTGGGCTGCTGTATTCAGTCTCACACCCAGAAAGCACATGTCTTGTGAGGGTACTAGACTGGACTTTATTTCGTTCACAGAATACCCTAGGCATCTTAGCACTGCTATCACATATTCCAAATGCTGTAAAAGGTCTTCCTTTTCTTGAGCCAGAATCAGGCAGTCGTCCAAGTAAGGATAGATTTGAATTCCTTTTAGCCTGAAGTAAGCTATCACCGAGCCAGAACCTTTGTGAATACTCTGGGCAGTAGATAAGCCAAAGGGCAATGCAGAGAACTGATAATGAGAATTTCCAGCTCGAAAACGCAGATACTTCCTGCAACTTAGTCTGATAGGCACATGAAGGTAAGCTTCCTTGAGATCTAAAGTTACCATCCAGTGATCTTTGCCCAGCAGAGGTAAAAGCTGTTGTAACGTCAACATTTTGAACTTGGGAATGTCCAGATAAGTGTTGAGGATAGACAAATCCAAAATTGGTCTCCACGTGTTCCCCTTCTTTGGTACTAGGAACAGGCGAGAATAAAATCCGAGGCCCCTTTCTGGCACAGGAACTGGCTGAATGGCCCCTATTTGGAGTAACAGAGAAATTTGCTTGTGAGCCTCTTTTCTTTGTAGAGGAGGAATGTCTGGCATGCCTTTGAAAGGAGGCAAGGTATGGAAATAAAACCTGTAACCGTGGTGAATGATATCCAAAACCCATCTGTCTTGGGTAATTAAATCCCAATTTTCTTTGAAAAGAGCCAGCCTTCCTCCCAAAGGTGCTGCCAGACGAGAATGCACTGGCAGCTGAAAAGGTAGGTCATTGGGTCTGTTTACGAAAGGACTGACCCCTGCCTTCACCAGAAGTTTGAGCAGGTGAACTCCCTGTTCTAGGCCTAAAAGAACCTTGAGCTCTGCCCCTACCACGTCTAGACCTACCCCTAGACTGGGAATCATAAGCAGGATATGTCCATCCCTTAGCAGGCCAATTTCTACTAAACTTGGGAGGCTGCCCCTGCAAAAAATCTTTAACAGTTTGCATAGACTTAGCCTTGTCCTCCATTTTCTTTAAAACTGCTTCCACAGGCGAACCAAACAACACATCAGACTGTAAAGGAGCATCCAAAATCCTTGTCTTAACATGCTCAGCTAAATTCTGATCCCTCAACCAGGCGTGCCTACGAAGAACAGAACCAGTGGCAGCCACCCTCGAGGAGGCCTGCACAGCATCAAAACCACATTGCAAGGAATGCTTACCCACCTGTTCAGACACATGAACTAAATCCTGCAACTCTTTACACTCAATACCTTCTGCCAGAGCATCCACCTTAGACTTCAATTGTGAAAGGAGATAATTTTGATACTTTAACATGTGAAACTGGCAATTCAACGCCCTCATGGCTAAAGTGGAAGAAGTATACACTTTCTTTCCCCATCTATCCAAAGCCCTTGCCTCTTTATCAGGAGGAACAGGATTTTTAACAACGAAGCCTTAACACCTTTAGGCCCCTGAGAGACAGTTTCCGGGTCTGCCCTAGGACTCTTAAACAGATACTTATGAGCTTCAGGCACCCTATAGTACCTATCCGGTTTAACTGGGGCAGGAGGCAAAGAATCAGGGTTCAGGGAAGCCTCTGCAAAACATCTTCCACCACATTCAGAACAGGAGGTATAGCTAAAGGCCTATGCTGGGGTAAAACAAAAATTCCCTAAGCCTCTTCCTGGAATCAGAGAAATCTTGACCTTCCCATTTAAAATGCTCCCTCATGGAATGCAGAGTCTCTGAAAATGAAAAATCCTCAGGAGGAGATGCTGAAGGAGTAGAATCATCCACATCAGAATCAGAATAAGGAGGATACTCCTGCAAGTCTTCAGCCAAGACTCAGAAGCCTCGAACACTGCTCAAAACTCTCAAACTCAGGTTCCACCCTAGGCCTCTTATCAGGAGGGGGCAAAGAACCTCTAATCATAGTAATCAAATCCTCTGCCATTTTAAGCATATGTTTCTTAGGCAAAGATCCTGAAGAGCTAGGAGAAACCCCCACTGAAGTTAAGCCTGGCCTGCCCCTCAAAGAAGCCTTGGAAACAGAAGGGAGGCTCTAACCACCTTAGGGAGAGAGGGAAGCACAGCCACCTGAGAAGCCCCTTCAGCCTGGCCTACCTCCTGAGAGGACACATCCTGTAACAGTAAAGTCTCTCCCTGAGACTCCAAAGAAACTCCTGGCAGAACCTCCGGCTCCACTGAGCCCTCTAAAGAACCGACGTCCGGGACTGTCGGTTCTTCCACTCTAGGCTTTGCTGCTTTGTCCTTGCGCTTTTTGGACGAAGCGGGCGTCGGAGCATCCAACGGCATTTTATAATTACAACGCTTCCCAAAAACTAACCTGGCACAGTCTAACCTTCTCTTAATGGTGCGTTTGTTAAATCTAGCACAAGAGTGGCATCCAACAACGTCGTGCTCAGGCCCTAAACAAGGTATACACAAGGTATGGTAATACCTATGAGGTATCTGTTTCCCACAAGAAATACAGTTATTCACTTTTTCTGACATCCGGTTAAATACTGAGGCAAGAAAAAACCAAAATATTCCCCAACGGGGTACTTAGCCAACTTTGATTCGGTCTGAAACTCCGACTTCAGAAAATTTCAGAACGCCAACCTGCACTCGCAAAACTGCTTCTGCATCGGACCATGCGGCAAAAAAGACTGAGGATATGACGTCGGTCATGCGCATTAGTACCCTGACGTCAGACTAATGCGCCTTGACCGACGTCAGCCATATACTTTGGTATTCGGGCCGACTGGGACAGCGGACTACCCAATAGTTAGGACTGCAGCAATGTGGAATGAAGAACATCAATTGTCAGACAACAGGTATTACACACATATGGTGATAGACCCCACACCGGGTTTTAAGAGGCAAATAGATGAGTTTTTGCAATCAGCCAGGGAGGAGGGAATCATAACAGATGATATTCAGTATCATCTCACAGTATCTGACCCTTGCAGTCAATATATTTATTTTCTACCTAAAATTCAACAAGTTCTACGAAACACACCTGGCCAACCTATTGTCTCGGGTAGATGCTCAATCACTGAACCACTATCCCAGTTCCTAACACTACATCTTAAACCTTTGCTTAAATGTGTTAGAGTTAGAATTCAGGACACTACTGAGTTTCTTCGGATTATATCAGATATGCAGTTAGAAAGAGGGTGGTATTTGTGTACTTTGGATGTTTCTGCATTATATACCAACATCCCCCATTGGGCAGGCTTGGATGCCTTAGAATATTGGTTGATCAAGTCTGAATTATATCCCCCAGGTTTCAATACATTATTGCCCTGTTTGGCTGAGCATGTATTAACCAAACATTTTATATTCTATGGGAATAATTGTTATTTACAGAACAAAGGTACTGTTATGCGGGCCTCATTTGCTCCGATATATGCTGATCTCTTCATGGCTTACATCGAAGAACAGATCATTTATGACAGAGCCCATAATATATACAAGGATGAGATTGACATATGGAGGCGATATCTGGATGATTGCTGGTTGGTATGGAGGTCTGATATTACATATCTCAAGGAGTTTGTCACATATCTGAATGACAACAAATGGGGCATTCAGTTTACGATCACATATGACATTGACCAAATTACTTTTTTGGATGTATTAACTAGGAATGCAGACCATACATTGACAACTGAGGTTTATCGGAAATACCCTGAATACAACTCCTTGCTCCATGCCTCCAGCTTTCATCCTCCTCATATATGCAGAAACATCCCAAAGTCACAATTCCTGCGCCTGAAGAGGATTTGTTCTGATACTGAGTCTTACCATACATATGAGTCTGATTTGATTAACAGGTTCAGTGATCAAGAATATAAGAAAGGAGACATCGCTCAAGGCAGACATTGTGCTGCAAATCAAGATAGGGAGACCCTACTTCAGTACAGGGATAAAAAACAGTCAGAATTCCCAAATCAGATTGGTGACCACTTATGAGAGAAATACGGATGTCCTTATTAACAGTGTCCGCAGACATTGGAACATCCTATTGGCTGACACCAAGCTTAGCACCTTGTTAGAGAACACATCATTTTTCCTATAGAAGAGGGAAGAATATTGGTTCATTTTTGAACCACTATAAGCAAGTGAACAGATCTGACAATAGCCCCAGACAAATAACTTTGGAAGGGGGGGCCTTTGCAGGGATGTTTTCCATGCGGACACTGTACTCATTGTAAGAACATGTACAGTGACAAAAGAATTTACTAGTAAAAATATTGGACAGGTATTCTCCATAACATTTTTTTGTGAATTGCCAGTCTGAATGGGTGATTTATATGGCTTCTTGCAACTGTTCAGCCTTCTATGTGGGACAAACATCCAGGTGTGTCAAATTCAGAATATCAGAACATTTCGGTGACATCAGAACTGGTAAATTAACAAATGTGTTTTATAAACGCACACAAAAACATCCTAAAGCCACATTTAGATTACACGGATTGTTAGGATACAACAAAACAGTAATAATAAATCAGGATGGCATCAGTTACTAAATAAAATGGAGAAAAAATGGATTATTAGATTGAGTGCCCTTTTTCCCCCTGGTTTGAATGAATACCTTTAAATGAAGGATGCAATTTACACTTATGGACTTCAGGTGGTGTTACACTATATATATATATATATATATATATATATATATATGTGTGTGCATGTATGTATGATTAATCTAATGCACTGAAGGAGGCTTGACAGCCGAAACTGGTTTGCTTAATTTTTCGCTTTTTGTCTTCCTACCAGTAAATTACTTTTTGCCTGTCACTGTTTGCTGGCTCTACAAGTTTTTTGAATTTTTCCCAGGACTAGCAGAGACCTGGTAGGAGTAGAAAGGAGGTAGATATCCAGACGGGGGAGCAGCTAGAAATTTTGCAGTTGGAGATAAGCTGAAAACACTGCCATACATCTGAACACCCACAGGGTTGTGACAAGGCCAAAGGGCAGAGCTCTGAATTGAAAATGACTGGTCCACATCCAAAAGTGAAAAAAACTCTTGGAAAGTCTGTATTTCTTGTGATAATACACATCCTGATGGTCTATTAAGCACATCCAGTAGTCTTTCTTCAGAAAGGGGAGGATAGACTGAACCATAACCATCCAGAACTTTGTGTACTAATTCAAGTGTCTGAGGCCCAAAATTGACCCTAGGTCCCCATTCTTTTTTTGGCACTACAAAGAATCTAAAATAACTTCCAAACCTTTGCTGGTCTGGTGAGACCTCTTGGATGACTCCCTTGTCAAGTTCTGCAGAGGACATGGAAGTCTGAGGGGTGTCCTGAATGAGGAGTCTCAAGGCTAGTGTAAACTGTGCAGGGATCAGGATCAAGGACTATCAGTTGCAGAGTGGCTGGAGCTAAGAGGAGCAGAGATGTCTGTTCTTCTGCCTCGGAGAGAGCTCTCTCTCCACTGCATCAAAGGCAGAAGCAGAGGGGGAACACAAAGCCACACCAACATGACCATGACAGCACAACTCAGACTCTGGTTAGAGACTGAAGCTGGAGCTGAGCTATCTAATGCCGAGGGTCTGGGGGAAGGGACGGCTCAGACAGCTTCAGAGTTGAACTTTTACAGCACTGTAATCTCAAGCAAATTGGAGACACCAGTTTACAAAATCTTCTCTGAGCAGCATGTTTGAACACTCATGTGCTTGAATGTCAGTGACTGAAAAGCATGACAGGTATTAAACAATAAAAAGCTGCAAGAAAATGGAATGCTTGGCTAAATGAGCACCAGCTAGGATTAGGTGGTGTGTATGTAGAATTCCTCTATCAATGCATAATTATCAATATAAATGAATATTTACACTGGAATAAATTACTCAAAGTCAGATGTAAACTAGCTATAAGACTTCACAGCAGCTCTTAGAACTGTCAGCCCACCCTGCTATTTGGATAAGGTTAGCATGAAAAGGTCACAGCAGACTGGAACAAAGTCACACACTTGACACAATTTGATGTATTTTAACATTAGGGAATGGCTCTTCTATTAGAAGCGTCAATCACATATTAAGCAGTAATTTTCTTTGTCAGAAACATTCTTAAAAACATACGAGTAAAGAATAAAGAAAAATACATTTTTTGTATAATGTACATAGATCTGCAAACATCAAAGGATAAAAAGTATATTGCTTTTACTTCACATGGTGTTATAGAATGAAGGACGTGCTGTATTAGACTTGATTATATGAAGTTTTTTTATTAAGCTTTAGTATTGCTTCATACAGTGAAAACTTTGATTCTTAACCATTTAACAGCAGCAAAACAGATACCAAATGTAGTTAAAATAATAATAATGAAAAGTCTTTTATTAGAAAGATCTGAGAAATAATAATGTGATAAAGCTGAGCAAGAAATGCTTGTGAGTGTAGTAACACACACTTCCCATTCAAGGAAGAAAAGACAAACTATGTTGTCTATGTAAAACAGAAAGGGAGGACTACATCTTTCAAGAAACATAAATACCTTGTGTCCAGTTGCGATTTTTGTCAGTTACATGGAAAATAAACTGTAGTGACTCAACTACTGTGCTTTGCTTGCTTGTTATTCTAACTGCTTTCTATTTTTCCTCATAGATGCAGTGCTTGTACATTGTACATTTTTTGGTGCCGAAACCTGGGAGGAAACAAAGTAGAGAGTGCAGAAGCTGGAAAAAGAATAGAAGGTTAGGGGAGGGGCAGAGATGATCAGGTTTCTATAAAGGAGGAAACAGAAAAAAAACTGAAATCTTACTTCCTCCTGAACTACAAAAGAAAATCATGAACAAAGGCCTGCAATTTAGCTACTTTTCTGGCTGTAGTTGAATAACTTCTATGTATAGTGTAAAACAAGGTCTGAGCCAAACATAAATTTGGGTGATTAGAGACTGAAACGAAGCTGTCTTTTTACAGGTGGTAAAGAAAATAACAGACTCATACAAATCTCATTATATGTCAATGGCATGGGAATTCAGTTACTACTTTATGTATAGCATGAGTCATACAAAGTATTATGGGGAACAAAGGGTAGAAGGAGAACAAGATCACGTTGATACATCAAGCCCCATTGATAGCCATGTCGTGGAAAACAGGCTAAAAGTACAAATAAAGCACTTGAGTGATTTTGATGCATTAAAATAGGTCAGGAACAGAGATAGAGTGAGGAAAACAGATTTTTTTAGTTCAAGGGTGGAGTTTTCCTTTAACTCCAAGAACTACAAGCATCTTTAAAATTCTTGGGAGGAAAATGGGACCTCTATATGAAATATGGACTAACAAGAGGGGAAAAACTTGAACAAGGACAGAGAATATTTGTATGGCCCAGACAAAATTTATGTTCTCTAACTATTGCAATGATACAAGTAGGGAAAAAGGTTATCCAAAAATATGGGATGGTAGAGCCAATTGGAATGAAATTAAAGACTTTCTACAAGATATGTCACCTAATCCTAGAGTTGACTGGGGAAAAATAAAGTTAGGAGAAAGGAAATTTAGATGAATATATTCATTAAAAAATGGGGTGCTTATAGATTGTATAGTCGTCAAGAACGGCCTGAAATGGATAACCCAGCCTTCCTTGGAACAGTATTAGTAAGATTATTAATTTGGTTGAAAATGGCCTTCCTAGTAAGGGGTCAACCTTGTATATATGATGGTTTGTACAAGGTCTTATCATCACTTTGGGAAATGACAGCAGATAAACCAAAGGAAGTTAAAACAGTACATATGTTAATAAAGGAGATGTAAATCCAAACTAAGATGAAATAATAACTAAAGTGAAATACAATTATTACATCTTCCCTTGAAATAGACAAGGACATATAGCCAGGGATTGCTGGTCACAAGGTGAGGGTTGAGCTGGACAAGGACTCAATCAAAAAAGGAAAGAAGAAAAAGAAAAGGTAGATAAGGATGGAGTTCCTCAAGCTCTTCTGGAGAGACTGGAAAATCTTGAAAAAAAAGGTGGCAAATCCTTTTCTTATCCAGTTAGGAATTTGGGGTCTCCATAGCTTCCCTAAAAAATGGCTATGATGGGGTGGACCACATGCTCAGATTTGTGTAGGAGACCATTTAGATACATATTTACTAGATACAGGAGCTGCACTCAGCATTACAAGAACTTTCCAGGGAACAAGAATCTGTGCTATCCAGTGTCATTATTCATAATGGATTGGTCTTGGGTCCGAGCCAGCAGTGCAAGTGACAGCTCCTGAGCTCAAGCTCCTACCCTCCCAATATTCCGTGCTACCCATAATCCTCAGATCGAGTTTGCTAGATAGAAACAAGGACTGTGAAACTGTCCACAATTAGGAACAGGAATACTAAAACACCACTACTCCATGACTCCACAGTCATCAGAAGGAGGGGGACGGACTGTGGTAATGTGATGAATAATGACACTGGATAGCAAAATTCCAAGTTATGGTAACTACATAACTCTATCTAATGCTGTGTCGTTATTGATCATGGATGGGTCAGAGTCCCCAGCTATCCACAATCTTGGGAAGTCTCAAGGAAGGGCATACAGAAGAACAAAATTAAGCTCTACCTCTGGACACAAAGTCCAATTTGTAATGTGTTACAAAGGTATGGGGGTTTGACCAATTAGCAGGAGCACAAATGTCATCCATGGAAGTTCTTGCTCAGGCCAAAAATGTGGCCATTGATCTAGTAGAATGGGCTTTAACTGGTCTGGGAAGTTCCATGTGATGGCTTTCACAAATGTGAGCTATACAAGTGATCCAACAAGAAATAGAAATCTTGGAAATGGCCTGACCTTTCATGGCCTGAGAAAATGCCATGAAAAGTTGATCTGATTTTTCGAAAAAAAGTTATGTACTCACCATAACGTTCCATCTGAGTAGGTAACTTCATTTGTCAGCAACCTGTGGGGTATTGGATCCGACCTGGATACAAGCCGGCAGCTTTCCAAGCTAGAGATCCGAGCTCAAAGCTCCTCCCCTTACCCATAATACCCTGCTACCTCCTTCCAATCCTCAGATTGCATTTGCCCACCTATATAACCTCACAACCACAAAACAACAACCTGAAGAATCCTAACCTAAGGATTAACAAAGAACCTGATAAACCATTCTAGGGTCCAGGTAATCAAAGAACCAGGTTAGGGGGAAGGAGGGAGGTTCGGTTGCTGACAAATGAAGTTAGCTACTCAGATGGAATGTTGTGGTGAGTACATAACTTCTTTATCTGAAGTAGTTAACTTTATTTGGTCATCAACCTGTGGGACAGAGTCCCCAGCTACCAAAAAACTTGGGAGGTCCTCAAGGAAGGATATTCCGGAGCACTGCAGAGCTAAAAGCCGCCCTTCCTCTGGACACTAAATCCAATTTATAGTGAGAGATAAAGGTATGAGAGGATGCCCAAGTAGCCACAGAGCAAATGCCATCCAAGGGAACTCTAGACCAGAATGCAGCAGATGCAGCCATAGAGCAAGTAGAATGAGCATGAACCCCTATAGGCTCTGGTAGGCCAGATAGTTTGTATGTGAGCAGAATGCAATTAGAAATCCATCTGGCCAGAGTCACCTTTGAAACTGGCTTACCCAAGAAGGGTTTTGCAAAGGAAACAAAGAGCTGATCAAACTTGTGGAAGGCAGCTGTTGTGTGTAAATAAAAGCGTAACTGTCTATGAACATCTAACAAATAAATTTGTACTCCCCTTTGTTTTGATAGGGAAAAAAACTGGGAGACTAATGGACTGACTGATGTTCACCTCAGAGGCCACTTTGGGTAGGAAAGATGGGTTAGTCCTGACAGAGACCCTATCCTTATGGAATACGAGGTAAGGGGGGCTTAACACAGAGGGCCTGAAGCTCAGACACCCTTCTAGCTGAGGTAATAGCTGCCAAAAAAGCAGTTTTCCAGAACAAGAATTTCAAATCAACAGAAGCTGCCAGTTCAAAAGGTGGTCTAGTCTGAGCCTGAAGGACCAAAGTTATATCCCATGGACGGGCGGAGTTCCTAATAGGAGGTCTCAAGAGAAACGTACCTTTCAGAAAGGTCTTACAAATCTTGGTGGAAGCGAGGGGATTGAGATTGTCTCCAATGTGAAAATGGGAGATGGCAGCCATTTGAACCTTTACAGTAGAAGAACTGGCCCCTTGCTGAAAAATATGAGATAGAAAATCAAGCACTGCTGGGATGGGAACAGTGAAAAGGTCCAAATTCCTATGAGATGCCAAAATGGAAAACCGCTTCCATTTACTATTGTAAACCTTCCTGGTAGAAGGCTTATGCACAGCTACCAGGATAGATCTAACCGCAGACGAGATACTGGGTGTCCTAGCAACTAATGGAACTGGATCAACCAAGCTGAGAGCTTGAGATCGACCAGATTCGGGGGTTTCAAGCCCGAAGGATGAGATATCAGATCCGGGATGGGATCCAAGGTCCAGAGAGGAGCTATAAGATGAGACAGTAGGCATGGGAACCAGGCTTGATGAGGCCAGAATGGGGCTATGAGGATAATCTTGTTCCCCACCCGACGAGCTTTCTATAAGAATTTTGTCATCAATGGAAGAGGAGGATAAGTATAGAGAAGACTGGGTGGCCAAGCATGGACTAGAGTGTCTCTGGGGCTTTCCCCCAGAGGGGGGGGATTAGAGCAAAAAACTCACTGCACTTTGCATTGGAAGGCGACGCGAAGAGATCGCAGCAAGGCTGACCCTACTTGTGGAAGATCTGTTTCACTACTAAAGGATTCAGAGACCACTCGTAGGGCGAGAAGATAGTTCGACTGAGTTTGTCTGCTAGGATGTTGGACCAACCCGGAATGTGCGTTGCTAACAGAAAACGGTTGGTGGATATCGCCCAATCTCAAACTCTCATGGCCTCTCGGCAAAGAGGGTAAGACCTGGTTCCCCCCTATTTGTTGATGTACCAGACCACTGACATGTTGTCTGACTGAATTGCAATAGTCCCTGGAGGGAGAAAGGCATGAAGGGCTTGCAACACTAGAAGCACCGCCCTCATCTCCAGAACATTTATATGCAGAATGGTCTTTGTCAGAGTCCACGTACCTTGGACAGTTCTGCCCGCGTAATGCCCCCCCTACAAAGTGGGAAGCGTCCGTGGTCACCATGGCTTGGGGTTGCAGCATAACAAATGGTCGTCCTTCCTGAAGCTCTTGAGATTGGAGTCATCACGAGGGAATTTCTGCAAACTCTGCTGATAGGAATCGGTAAGTCCAACGGGTGGTGAAGGATGGACCACTGAACCTGCAAAATCCACTGGAGAACCCTTATGTGCAAGCGAGCTAAGGGCGCAAGATTGATTGCTGCTGCCATGGACCCTAAAGCTCTCAGGACCAACTCCGCTGATGGGGCAGGTGACTGAAGAAGGGCTAAAACATGCAAGGCCAAACTGCAAAGTCTGTCTGATGTCAAGAAGGCCTTGGTCTGAAGCGTGTCTATTCTGGCCCCTATGAACTCCAAGACTTGAACTGGTTGAAGGGATGACTTCTTGAAGTTTATGGTGATCCCCAATTGGGATGCTAGTAGTAGGAAGCAATCCCTGGCTAAGCAGAGTAGGTGCCTGGTGGAGGCAGTAAGGAGCCAGTCTTCTAAGTAAGGAAAAACCTGTATTCCCTGAAGTCTCAGCTGGGCCGCTACAACTGCCATGACCTTGGTGAACACCCTGGGGGCTGTGTTGAGGCCGAAGGGTAGGACCCTGAACTGGTAATGACTGGCCCTTAGCCAAAAGCGGAGGAACCTCCTGGATCGCCTGTCCATGAGAATGTGATAGGAAGCATCCTTGAGGTCTATGGAGCACATCCAGTCCTTCTCCTGCAAAAGGGGCAGGATGGATTGAAGCGTGACCATCCGGAATTTCTCCTTGGCAATGAAGAGGTTCATTGTTGAAAGGTCGAGGATTGGCCTTAAGTCCCCCATCTTCTTTGGCACCAAAAAGAACCTGGAATAATTGCCTAATCTGGACTGGCCTGGGGGGACGTGCTGGATAGCTCCTTTTTCTAGCAGCTTTTTTACCCTAAAGCTGCAGCCTCCCTCTGACTGTGTGGTACATCGGGGAGGAACCTCGACTAAGCACCCAGCGATCTGTTGTGATGGACTCACATCGAGCCAAGTGCTTCGAAAAACGCCCCCGACTGCCTCCAGAGAGGAGCAGTCGGGCAACCCCTCAGGGCTGCTGCTTGGGTCGGTCAGAAAAGGGTTCCAGAGTCCCCAAATTTTTCAGCCCCCCACTCTGCCTCTGGGCCGGTGTCCACCTTGTCCCCCCCCCTGCCTCTGAAGGATGAAGGGTCCGGAGCATAACGGGACTGCTGAGACTTCCAGAACCACATCTTCTTTTGTCCTCTCTGGTTCCTGGAAAAGGACCTTGGAGGAGCCGAGAAGCAGATCCCGACGGCAGACTGCATCTTCCAGTCTTTCTCGCTCTGAACCAGTGTGTCGCGGATGGTCTTCCTGAACAGAGTAGAACCAAAGGGTGCATTTGTGAAGGACGCCTTGAAAGGTTCCATAAAGTCACAAAGCCAGAGCCAGGTGTGATGCCTTATGGCGATGCCGGACCCGCTGGCTCTAGCGGCTCCTTCCATGGCATGGGAAAGTAGCCGTATAGACGTGTTTGAAACAGATTTCAGAGTGGCCATTCGAGCCGAGAAAGTCAGTTTGCCCTCGGCTGAAATGGACTCAGGGGGAGACGCAGCGTATTCTTTCACCAGATCCCGCTGAAGACTAATTACATGGGCCAAATAATTTAGCGGCCTGATGGAAAAGGTAGCTGAAGCAAACATCTGCTTCCCGATATGATCCATCGCCCGAGACTCCTTATCAGGGGGATGGACCAAGGAACTATCCTGGGCAAGTTCCTTCTTGGTAGCTGCCGCCACCACCACCATGGCATCTACCAGGGAACCCTTACTCCAAGTCGTCCTATCCGCAGGGGGACTAAGAATCCTATCTGGCCTCCTGGGGATTGGCTCTACAGTGTCCGGTTCCTTCCACGCCCTGGTAGTGATGAGGTCAACCAGGGGTCGGCCGGAGGGGACACCCAAGAGGTAGACGGGCCTACATTGAATGCCTCCAGGAACACAGACTCATCCGAGGATAGTTTTTGGGCTGACCACCCCCCCTTTTGGCGAAGCATTTCCATGTGATCTCCAAAGGAGACTTCTTCGGGGGGGTGACCTGGGGGAATCTTCCCCTTCCTCAAAATCAGCCTCCGTGAGGGACTCAGGGGAGTCCAAGTGTCTCCTCTTACACTTACGTTTGTGAGGGACCTCCTTGGTGGGGCTGTTCAAGGAGGACTCACCAACAGGGTCATGTTCCGCCAGTGAAACGGGCTAGGGCATCAATGCAGGCTGTCCCTGGGACTGGACAATGGAAGACAAGCCCAGCTGCAAGGGAGTGGGGGCGGATCCCGAAGAAAGAGTAGGGGGTCTCGAACCTCTCGAGAGAACCCTCTCCACCATGTCAAAAGCAGAGGGTGAACAAATCTCTCTGGGCTCCATGGTTAACACCCTCGGAACCGGTGTGGGGATCAGCATCGCGGCTAAAGCGCTCGGACCAGAGGGAAGTGTGCTCAGACTGAAACGGAGCCAAAGACACACGGGCCCCCTCGGATCTGATGCATGGCTCTCGGCCCGGAGAGCTCGGATCCGAAAAGGGATCCAACAGACTCGAGGGCATGGTGGGCGTAGAGGTAGCGATAACCATTGGCACCGAATCCCTGAATCAGAGACTCCTCGGATCCGAAACCAGATAGTGGATCGGAGAAGGAGCTAGGGGGGGGAGGCAGCAGCACTCCCATCTGCAGTTGGGTTTGGAGAAACTGACGCATCAGCCAGTCCGTATCAGCATCCGAGAGGCTACGGGTTGACCTTGAAGAGGCCGCTGAAGCTGGCCGGGAGGGCCGCAGCGATGACCTTGAAGATGGTCGGGCCTCCTCCTCCAGGGAGAAGCGTGGAGAATGGAGCCAAGTGAAGGAAGGCCCAGAGATCTTCTGGGGTGAGGAGAGCAGCTTGGCAGGTGGAGCAGAGGGGGGGTGAGTCGGCCCGCCGTTTGTGGCTTCTGTGCCTCTCTTTCTCCCTCTCTCTCCTCTTTTTTAGAGTCTCTCTCTCCCTGGGAAGAAGTGGGAGGTTGAGTCCCAGCCAGGGGAGGGGGGACAGCAGGCTGAGCAGCCACTGAGGGAGAGGCAGAAGAAGCAGACACCGTGGGTAGGAGACCTGCCAGAATCAGCTTATTCCTCCTATCCCTCAGGGCCCAGGGGTTAAAGGCTGCACAAATATGGCAGCCCAAGGTCAAATGTGGTACCCCCAGGCAGAGGACGCACTGAGTGTGGCCATCCGCTGGGGCTAGCTTATGGCCACACTCAGTGCACTTAGAAAAGATGGCCTTTGGGGCCTCAGCCATGATTTTTAAACAAAAAAACACACACATTCCCACACAAACACCTAAGGGAAAGGAGTGGCCTACTAGGATTTAAACTACAAGGGAACGAGGGAGTAAATCTCAGGGATTTAAACTATAAAATTAAACTAACCACACACACTAAAAACGAAGAGATTTTAGGCAAAAAACACAAATCATCTGAAACGCTAGGAGCTCGAAAACTCATGCTTGACAAAGCCTCGGCAAATGAGATCTGAGGATTGGAAGGAGGTAGTAGGGTATTATGGGTAAGGGGAGGAGCTTGGAGCTCAGACCTCTAGCTTGGAAAGCTGCCAGCTTGGATCCAGGTCGGATCCGATACCCCACAGGTTGATGACCAAATGAAGTTAATTACTTCAGATTTCTCAGTTCTCTAAATAGAAACATAGCTGCTTATGCACGTCCAGGCAATGCAGTTTGTACTCCCCCTTTGTTCGAAATATTGGGAAAGAGGATGGGTAGTTGAACTGACTGATTAAGATTAGCCTCTGAGGCTACCTTAGGAATGAATGAAGGATTGGCTTTGAGAGATGCCCTATCCTTGTGAAAAACCATGAAGGGGGCTTTGATGCAAAGAGCATGCAATTCAGAAACCCTCTTGACCAAGGTAATAGCCACCAAAAATGCAGTCTTACAAGACAGAAACTTAATATCACACTTAGCCTCAGGCTCAAAGGGAGGTTGTGTCGGGGACTGCAGCACCAAAGTATGATCCCATAGAGGAGAAGGAAAAGGATCTTTGAAAAGATGCCTGAGCAAGAGAACTCCATTAAGAAAGGCCTTGCACAGCCTAGAAGAAAATGTAGGGCTTTCACTTAAGTGAAAGTTGGATATAGCTGCCAACTGAAGTTTAATTGTAGAGAAGCTAGCCACTTGTTGAAACAGAGAGGAAAGAAATGAGAAAACATCAGGAATAGAAGCTGAGAATGGATCTATGTCATGCTGATGAGCCCACAGAGAAAATCTCTTCCATTTGGTGGAATAAACCTTTTTAGTAGAAGGCTTTTAGGAGGCTAAGAGAATGACCTTTTCAGAAGGCAGTTTAAGCTGGCTGACTATCATTGGAACCGGAAGTACCAAGCTGCCAGCCAAAGGGAGTGAAGGTTGGGAAGAGGAAGCCCCCAGTGATGGGAAATGAAATCCGGGGCTGGATCTAATATTAAAGGTGTATATTGCAGATGACACCTCCAAAGAAGGGAAAACCATGTCTTACGAGGCCAGAAAGGGGCAATGAGGATGACAGGAGTCCTCGGGTGATGCAGTTTCTGTAAGACTTTGGGAATGAGGGGAGTTGGAGGATAGGCATACAGAAGATCTGGTTGTCAATCATGGACCACAGCGTCCCTGGGAGACTCCCCCTTGGGGGAATAAGGGCAATGTATTTGCTGCATTTGTGATTGACTGGGGAGGCAAACAGATCACAGCAAGGGAGACACCAATGGTCGAAAATCTGACTCACCAATGACGGTCTCAGGGACCACTCGTGGGGCCTCAGAACAGATCTGCTGAGCTTATCTGCCAACATGTTGGAATCGCCGGGAATATGCATTGCAAGAAGAAAGCACCCACAGGACACTACCCATTCCCACACCACCATGGCCTCTCTGCACAGAGGATATGATGGTGTCCCCCCCTCTTTGTTGATGTACTAGACTACTGCCATGTTGTCTTTTTGAATTGCCACAGTCCCAAGAGGGAGATAGTCCTGAAAGGCTTGCAATGGAGAAAAGGACTGCTGTCATCTCTAGGACACTGATGTGCAACTTAGTCTCTGATGGGGACCACGTGCCTTGGCCTCTCCTTCCCTGAAAATGCTCCCCCACCCCAACAGGGAGGTAAGGTGTCTGTGGTCACTGTGGCCTGGGGCTGCAAAAGACAAAAGGGTCTCCCTTGCATAAGGTCTTTGGACTGGAGCCACCATGCTAAGTGACGCCAGCAGACCTGAGAGATCCTGACT
Source organism: Protopterus annectens (assembly GCF_019279795.1). NCBI lineage: Eukaryota > Metazoa > Chordata > Ceratodontiformes > Protopteridae > Protopterus > Protopterus annectens. The sequence goes on along the minus strand of NC_056725.1, from coordinate 453,804,795 downwards.
ATCATGGACATAGGATGGAGATGAGCCAACCACTACACCGCAAGAGTTCATTGAAGAACTTGCATGTGATACCTGGCAAAGGGAACCAATTGAATTGGCGCCAACATGGAACCGAGGTCTTGTAGGATCAACTGGGCAGGCACCCTCTCAATCCAGAGGGTGGACCTGTTCCAGAATTGCATCTACCTTGCATGGGGAAAGAGCTGCAGTCTCTGACAGTGTCCAGAAGAACCCCTATGAATTCTGATCTCCGGCATGGGGCAAGATGAGATTTGGGAAGGTTGACTAATGCCCAGCTCTCAAAAGAGGCAGTGTGTGTAACTTGTTGCTGAAATTAGTTGATGCTTTGTGGGAGCTGTGAGGAGCCAATCATCTAAGTATGGAAAGACTCAAAACCCCTGCAGCCGCAGATGGGCTGCTACCACTATCATACATTTGGTGAATACCTGGGGGGGGCTGAGGTGAGATCGAAGGGCAGGGGACGGAACTGATGGTGATTGGTCCCCAGCCAGAAGTGCAGCTATCTCCTGGGGCATCTGTCAATTTTTATGTAATAGTATGCATCCTTGAGATCTACCGAGCACATCCAATCTTCCTTCCTCGGAAGCAGAAGAATGTACAGAACAGTGACCATCTGGAACTTCGACTTTTTGAGCAAGTTCAAAATGCTGAGGTCCAGAATGGAATGTAGGTACCTGGTTTTCTTGGGCATTAAAAAAGTGAGAGTAGGTTCCGGACCCTCGTTGTCCTATTGCTACCTCCTAGATGGCTCTTTTTTGAAGATATCTTGAACCTCTGTTACAGCTGACTCCCTTTGCCAGGGTGAAATGTCTAGGAGTGATTATTGAACTGGAGAGGGCTGATCAAAGAATATAAATTATCCCCTGGACACAATGCTTAGCACCCACTGGTCTGAGGAAATAGCAGCCAAATCCAGGGGGTGCAAGGCGATACAGCCCCTGACTGCCTCCAGGGCAGGCAGTCGGGCAGCGCTTCAGGAGCACTGTGGGGGCATCTCCGAGAAAGGTTCTTGGGAGCCCTGATTTTGCAGACCTCCTCTGCCTCTAGGGTGGCGTCTGTTATCAAACACCCTTCTCTGGCTGGAAGAGGAGGATTCCTGAGGAAGATCTTGAAATGAAGACTGAGCCCTGCGGAGCCCCAGTTTCTTACCACCCCACTGATTCTTGGAGGAGGAAGGCTGGGGAGTTGAAAACTTGATCCGAACCTTGGACAGTCTTTCCCTCTTGCTCTCTGTGGGTCAAGGTTTCCTTGACAGAAGGACCAAACAAAGATCATCTGTTAAATGGGGCACTGGTAAAGGATGCCTTGAAATAACAAGCAAAGGCGAAGCGAGGCATGGCATCTGATAGCAATGCCTGTGCCCACTGCTCAAGCGGTGGCCTCAGCCACATTAGAAAGCAACCTCATCTAAGTGGTAGCAAGGGATGTGAGTGTAGAAAGCTTTGGAAAGACTAGCTTAAGGCTCTCCAGAGGCAGCAACTCTGAAAGGTAAGAGGAAAGCTCTGATACAGAATCACTTTGCAGCCATGGGAAATGTGCCTTGTAATTCGTAGTCCTCAGTCCAAAGGTAGCTGAGGCATACACATGCTTCCCAAAATGGTCAGTCGCCCGCAACTCTCTGTTCGGGGGATCGAATGTAGACCTCTGTTCCTTGAGCTCCTTTTTGGTGGCTGTGGCAACCACAATGGCATCAACTGGGACACCCTTGCTCCAAAAGGCTTTATCCTTAGGTGGACTCAGGAATTTGTCTGCTCTCTTGGGGACTGGTTCTACCATGTCCAGCTCCTTCCACACCCTGCTGGACATAAGCTGGATATAAGCTGGATGAGCTCATCCGCAGGGGGAGGCACCCAGAAGGAAGATGGACCCATCTCAAAAGCGTTTAGGAACACTGATTCCTCCGAGTATGGGGTGGGGGGAGACCAACCGGTCCACTATTTCAGGATCTCAAGGACATCCCTAAAGGACACCTCCTTGGTCAGAAGTCAAAGGAACCTGTCCCCTTCATCAAAATCAGTGTCCTCAGTGAGGGACTCTCAAGGGGAGTCCAAGAGCCTCCTCTTCTGAGGAGGCACCTCCACCATAGGCTCTGGGGAGGACTCGGAAGAGGAGAATACCTCAATTGGGGTAATGCCCTTCTGAAGGCACTCACGAGAGGGGTTGACCCCAAACATGATGAGGACTCGCCACCCAAGGCAGAACAAGGTGGGGGGTCCAGAGCCAAGGTAGAGGCTGCTGACCAACTGGAGACAGTCTTCTCTATCTCCTGGAAGCCCAGCAGACTGGAGGAAGCTCCACCTTCATCTCCGCCAGGTAAAGCTGATTGGAGTGGAAGGGGAGACCCCAACATAGCACTGATGTCCCCAGATGACATCGGTCCCAAACTGTCCAAAACTGATGCCCTCAAGGGAAGAGAATGGTCTGAACACACTGGACCAGATCCCATACCCCAGTAACCCTCCCTGCAAACCTCTCAGGCCTGAGGTATCGCCAGCTCCAAGGCCAATGGAGCTGAACTTGCCAGGGACCCAGGCGGTGTGGGAATGGAAACACTACCAGACACTGTTGGCCTCGTCCTGGGCATGCTCTGACCCTGGGTAACCAAACTCACGAGTTGGATGAGGACAGAAGAGTTCTGACAAAGGTGAAGAACCCCTCAGCAAGTGGCTAGGGGACAGTAACAAGCCAAGTTCAATTTGGGCTTTGAGGGAGCTCCTCATCATCCAATCCATGTCTGAAGGGAGAAAACTTCTGGTAGACCTGGAGGAAACAGAAGAATGGTCTGACTGAGCTGAAGGTCTGCGGTCTCTGGAGGAGGACCAACTGGACTGCCTCGGATCAGTCTTTCTACTAGTGACCAGGATATCAATAATAGGCTCCAAGGAAACAGCTGGATCCAGTGGCAGTAAGGACCCCACGGATGGATCCAATGGACGAGTCGGATCTGAGAGGGTTTTGAACCTAACTGGATCCGAGGACCTCTGAACCTCTGAGAGGGGTTGGGAGGGTGGCCTAATGGTTAAGGTGTTTGCCTTACAAACACAAGGTACAGGGTTTGAATCTCACAGGGGACAAATGGCTAGGCTTAAAATGGCTTGCAAGGGTAGTTAGCCTAGTACTAATCTATGAACCTATGAACCTCAGAGTCGGATCTGACTGAGGGAGACTAGGCTCTCGAAGCCGAAAACCCCAGAGCCAATGCCCCCAAGGTTGGACTCGGATCCAGGGAACTGGGATCTGAGAGTCTCTGCCTCTTTGCAGCAGAGTCCTTAGAGGAACAGGGCTTTCTCTTGGGATCTGAAGGGGCTTTAGAGGGGGGAAACAGGCACCAGGGTATCCTCTGTAGCAATCCCTTTGAACAACTTATTTCTATGGTCTAGGAGAGCCCTGGGGTTGAGTCCCACACAGATATCACATTCAACCTCTACATGGGGCTCCCCTAGAGAGTAGATGCACTCCTCAGGCGTATCGACAGGAGCTAGCTTTGGACCACATGAAGAGCAGCGCCTGAACCCAGAGTGTTTGTCAGACATCCTAATCACACACCCCACAGAAATGAGGAGAGGGAGACAGACCAAGGAAGGGAACTACCAGTAAAGGAACAAGGCAGTAAACCCAGCAAAACCCTAATAGACCGACCAATGGCTAACAGAGGGGAGGGAACTAGTTACTAAAAATAGACAGAAAGATGAGAGAAAAAAATGCCAGGAAATACCAAAAAAATAATACAGCTACTTATCTTAACAAAGGCTTGAGCTTCAGAGACCATGTCCACTCACAATTCGTGGCAAATGAGATCTGAGGATTAAGGGTAGCAGGGGATCTTGGGAGGGGAGGGGAGGAGCTTGAGAGCAGGGGCTGTCTCTTGCAATAATGACATGGATAGCAACAGATTAATAAGTTTGCAAAAATTGGGAGGAGAAATTTCTCAAGCTCAAGTAAGTCTCTGTAGAAACAAAGATGCAGGAAGTACTAAACCACTAAAATGTAGACCCTTTATTACTGAATATGTAGATGACACTCCAAGTAACACAAAACCTTTCACTGATATGCTTAAAGGAAACAAGAAGGGAGATAAACTTCTCAAATGGAATGACTGGTCAACTAGCAGCTTTCTCCAAGGTCAAGGAAGAACTTATTTCTGCACATGCTTTGGTTGCCCAGAAAGAGACAGAGTTCATCATACAGTTTGGATGTACTAGAGAAACTATGATGGCTAGAGTGTTGCAAAAAAGGGGATCTCAATATCAGGTTTTGGGTTATTATTTGTATCTAGGAATCCAGTTGAAAAAGGAATGAAAGAATGTGAAAAGCAAGCCATTATAGCAGAATGGTCTACTGAAATGTCACATCATATGATTTCAGGGCTCTCCAATTGTGCTACAGACTAAACATACCCCACTGAAATACATGCTAGAAGGAAATCCAGAGAGCATGAAAAAAACACAACTTCGTAGAATCACTGCAAGTTTTGACTCAGGAAAGCGGGATTAGAGTTGATGTCTCTTGGATTAAGTTTTTACCAGAACTGTTTAATTACCAAGAGGAACCTCATGAATTTCGTGACTTGCAAAATTATGAGGAACACTTAAGGGTGGGTACCAAACCAATGAAGGAGCTTCAGGTTGTTACACAGATGGGACCAGACACTGGAACTCTGAAAAAAGGTGTTTTGTGACAGGATGGGCAATTCACAATGCACAGACAAAAGAAGGGCAGTCTTCCCGGAGGGTGCTCAGCACAATGAGCTGAACTAGCAGCAGTTAAGCAAGCTTTGCTATTATCCAGACCTGTAAACATTTATACAGACATTGAGTATGTAGTCTGAGTTCTCGGAGTTCTAACATCATTTCTTTCCATTTGGGCAATAAGAGGTTTGATTTCAACTCATGACAAACCAATCAGTCATCAAGAAGTGTTAACAAAAATCTGGAGCCTGAAAAAAGATGACAATCCTACAGTGAACATAAATAAGGTCAAAGCACATACCAAAAAATGAAGTGCAGTCACACTAATAAAACAGTTTACCAGCTAGCAAAAGAAGGGCCTCTTAATGTTAAGCACACACACCCAATACAAAATGTTTCACAATACTGGGCATGGGAAGTATAGTGGAAGAAAAACAAACAAGGGAAATGGTGCAAAAGACTTTGAATAAGTGACAAATACAAATGGACTTGCCTATGAATCATTTGCCATTACACTGTATAGCTTACTTTTGTGAAAACCAGTGCACAGAGTATGAGCACAAAGTACAAGATAAGGTGAGTAAAACCACTCAGACTCAGTGCGAGGGGATCAGCATAACACCCAGTGTGTGTGGATTAACAGTTACGGGGACAAATGAAATGAAGCTATTATGGGGTCCAGAATTTGAACAAGGTGCTCAAGTGACCTTAAATGTGAAAACAAAGACAGTTGACAGGAAGATAAGTAAAAATTTTGACAGAACAGCCAAAAATTATACAAAAGGACAAAATGGAGGAATTTGAAATCATGCAAACGAATGGTCATGGGTTATGTTTCCAGAACTTTGGTCAGTATCAAGAGGATTCAAAAAAGGTCCTTTACATAGAGTAAAAACAATTGAGCCTGAGAAAGGAAAAATGTTAACTTACTATCACAATTTCCCATATCAGCCAGGAAGGGAAAGACTACAACAAATCATTAGTTCTAGGCTCAGATGGGAAGATATGACAGCAGACATTCAAAATAGTGTAGATAGATGTGTCATATGTGCAATGCATAATGTAGGGAAACATAATAAGAGAAAGCAATATAGACTCCCACAAGCTTTGGAACCCTGGGAAAGGGTAAAGTGGACTTTGTAGGACCTCTTACAAATGCATCAGGAGGATTTCATTTCTTACTCTAACAGATGAATATGCTGGATGGGTGCAGGCTCATCCAACAAAAAGGGAAGATGCCAACTCAGTAGTCAGAATGAGTGAAAGGAGCATCCCAACATGGGAAGTACCCCAAGAATTACATAGTGACCATGGTACTCACTTTACTGGGAAGGTAACAAAACAAATGTGGCAAATTTGGGGAGTTAAGGAAAGGTTTCATACTCTTTACCAACCTCAGAGTTCTGGGAGAGTAGAAAGAGCTAAAAGAACGCAGAAAGAAGGATTACAGAAAATTATTACAGAGTACGTGAATCATTGGGTAAAACATTTACCCAACATTTTGATTAAGATATGAAACTCTCACCAAGGATGTGGGTTAACTCCACATTAATTAATTACAGGTTGACCTATGAATCTACGAGGAGGATAATTCCCTTATGGGATACCATTAGCTGAAGAAAATTGTGGGACCAGCTCCAATACCAAATAAGTTGGGCAAAAGAGAATGTCTAGGAAGTTGGATAAGCCCATAGTCTAGAACTCCATAAGCACAATGAGATTTGGGAATAGACAGGAGGTACAAATGGAACAAGTAGATCTTGTAACAATCTGTCAGCTTGGCAACGCAAGCAAATGGGACTTGAAATGGTTAGGGCCTACATTATCACCAAAGTGGGGCTAGTGGCTAGATAAGTCCAGCCATATAAAAAAAACAACCACTAATAATGCTAGGAATCATAAAGATCATGTTAAAAGATTAAAATGGAGGGGAGACAATTAATTCAGTTATGAACGTAATAATGGATACTGACAATTATTGGATAAAGGGACACAATATCAGATAAAACTAATAATATGGTTCTCTTCTTTTACACATAATTTCAAGAAAAGACAGAACTATGAAAGCCTTGATATCAACTGTGATCCTGACAAACTTTTACTCCCCCCAACCTAAAGAAAAGTAAATTTTATCACCTTTACCAAATCACTGCAAATGTACTCAATCGTTTAAAGCCAAATAATGTTGGTTATGTGCTGGAATCCCACAAGATGTAAGCAGTGGAATTCCATTACAACCTATTCCATTTACTATTCTAGAAATGTTGAACCTGATAGAACAAGACTGGGTCCAAAGAAATGACTTTATTCAAAAAACAGAAACTGAACAAACTCTTAAGACTTGTTCACAGAAATGAGACTGCTGATGTTTACTTACAAAGAGAAGGAAAAAATAGTTACCAATTTGTTGGGAAACACTCTTGTATCATCATCTACGCTACCCCAAATACTAATGAACAATGTTATAAACATTTTAGTACTGAAACTTGCAGGACATTTAAAAGAGTCGGAACTAAACAGTGGATTAAATGGATGATTCCAGTTCATGTAGACATATATTACATATGTGGAGAGAAAGCCTACAAATGGCTTTCTGAGAACTGGAATGGATTATGTTATTTAGTGTCACTCATCTTGTTTATATTGAATACAATGAGGCTTGGATATTCGTTTAAGTACTTTATTACATACAAACATATCAGGATGGATAGCAACAGTAAACTTTGAATGACTGACTACTACACATATGCATGCTTATACCTTGACTGTATGCAAGTGTCTGTTGACTGGAAAGCTTCTTAAAGGTATGTCACACACATTGATCTGCATCCTCCTTTACTGAGCTGTCTTGCAATGATAATGACATTTGAATAGGCATGCAAACTATACAGACAATAATTTACAAAAGATTCATGTCCAGGTTTCCATGTATCTGGAACTAGGTCTGAAAATGCAACCTGATCTTGTAATACAATAATTAGGATCGGTTTTAGCAACAGGGACAGTCACAGGTGAATGTTCTGCTTTAGGAATCTCTGGGATATTCTCAGAGACAGGAATACCTGCTGGAATCTTGTCTGGATCTGGAACATTGGATGTCATTCTGAACTACTGTCATTATTACAGGCACTGGCTCGGACACCAGTAATAAATGCTTCTGATTCTACCTAAATTCTATTCTCTGCAATTCTTCAATGCATGATGTAAAATAAAAAGACAGACTTCCTCTCGTTTAGCAACTTTATTACACATGTGCCGGAGTCTCTGGAAAGTACCAAGGTGACGCCAAAACAAACAAACAACACAGCTTATATAGGCTATTAATGCTGACACATTAGCAAATTAGTCTTGGACAAATGAGAATGTTAGAAGTGTAACTAACCAATAGGGACATTCCCTGTAGCTTTAAGGAAATATGATACTGACATTTCTAGACGGAAAAAGAAAACCGGACACAATTCCATATATGAGCATGTTTGCCACTAAAGACAGAATAGATAGCACACATCACTTTTCCCTATATGTGCATAGTATCACGTTCCTATGCAGAACACTTTCTAGTGCATGCAGTTTGTCACGTACACATACCTCTTTAGACACTTGCACAAACCTTCATACTTTACAATCCCCCATTTGATGCTGTGTAAGCATTCACTATTTAGTCTATCATACATTTTCCCTTGTTCCAACTTGACCATGTTTATTAAGTTTCTCAACTTCATTGTAAATACTATTTCTTTTTTCAACATCATCAATTATTGCCGGCATGTAAAAGTTAGGATTTTTGGCACTTGTTTTAGAAGACATAAGCTTTAAAAAAACATGACGTCAGGGAAGAGGCGACAGCAACCAACACCGGACCTAGACTTTGGAATTCAGGCCGACTGCGGGTAGCCTGCCAGCAGGATAACCCAAGTGTAATGACTGCAACAGTGAAACACGATGAACATCATGCTTTTATTATGAACAATAAAAAGGCAAAAATAGCCAATACTGCAATCGTTAAAATCTGTTTGAGTAGTCCTCCACCCCATCCAGAGAAGAGGTTAGTTAGCAAAGCCCAAGTGTAGCTGTCAGCCTTTTCTGCTTCAGCTAGCTCAGAAACCTTTGTATTAGTTCGAGTTGGCTCTATATCTCGTGTTGGTTGTCGGGAATAAACATGCAGCATTCCTCCTGGATTAGAGCACAGGTACCCCCTTTCGTAGCAAGCACGAAATCAAGGGCCATGAGATTTTAAAGAACCACGGCTCTCAAGGCAGTTAGTTCATCTGTGACAAGTTCTAATGCTGAAAAGGTAGCATTACTAAGGACTTCAAGAAGTTTGGAAAGTTTTCCCAGTTCCCAAATCGATTTTTACTGCACCATAAGCAGGTATGATACCAGCCAAGGATATGACAATCTCCTAGATCCATGTGGGGCAGTCCTTTAGCACTAGCATGGGCAAGATCATGATGATAAATCCAAGAAGCATCCACCTTTCCCACCGGATTGGTAGACTTCCGCACCTCTCGGGTGTCTTGTACTTTCCCTTGTGGTAATGAGGTTGTATGTCATATGGCTGGGAATACGTAACCTAAGAAACCGCTACCAGACCAATTTCCCAGTAGCCATTTATAGGCCCTTTGGCCACACACAAAATAACAATTTTCCACTTTGGTGGAAATGTTACTGGATACATAGTTTTGTTCTGAGTGAAACATCTTTTTGTCCATTATTCCCAGCTGTTGATACAAGATGGAGTCATTTTTTAGTTTTTTATACGTTTTATCTATTAGTTCGCAAAATGAGTCATAAGTTGTATTGCAGTAGGAGTCGTTGTTACACTTATAAGGAACTGTCACATTGTAGAAGCTCCATCCTACTTTGCCTGATTTCTGGAAACACACAGTTCCATTTTGATGGTTGAACAAGGTAATGCTATTTTGTCTTTTGAAGTAACATTTGAAGTATCTTATATCAAGTTTGTCCAAGTCTCATTAGCTCCCAAAGGGACTGTGCTTAGCATCAATCCCCCATGGACAATTGGAGACACAGAGTTGATGCATAGGCAAATTTGATGGCTTGATAACTGTTGAAAGGTGGATGCCAAGCTGCACGTGGATGAATGATTATGGTTGACAGTTGGGAACAGGAATGGCCACAGAAGAAAAAGGAGGGCCACAATGATTGTGATGAGGAGGGTAAGGCCAAACTGGTGTAATTTAGTCATCGTTATGAGGTACTGAAAACTTGCCTTTGGTTCTAGTAGCTATAGGAGCGTCAGTAGGTGGGGTGAAGAGCAAAGGTTTTTGGGAATTAGATGGCTTAACTTTTTTTTACATGAGAAATATGAATCCAGACTGGTAAGCCTTGTAAATGGACAACTGAGAAGGTCGCAAGTAAAACAAGGAAGGGGCCTTTCCAGCGTGGTTGCAAGACTGCCTTTCTGTAAAAAACTTGACGTAAACCCAGTTTCCAGGCTGCAAAATAGGTATTAAGAAAGGATCAGGAACATGCTGGGCTTCTGCAACCTGTTGATGTTGCTGCAAAACAGAAACAAGAGACTTACAGTAAAGCAAAATATTAGCATTAATCAATTGTAGCGAAAGGAGGAGGCGGGGTCATGGGGAGATGCATAGGGCAGCCCATTATTATTTCATGGGGGGGAGAGGCCCTTGGAGGGGTGGACCTGAGAGCATATGGAGTGTAATGCTAAGGGAAGGGCCTGTACCCATGTCATGCCAGTCTCAGAGGTGAGTTTAGCTAGTCGATTTTTAAGAGTCTGATTTATTTGTTCAATAATTCCAGATGCTTGAGGTTTGTAAGGGCAGTGAAATTTTAATGTGATAGTTCATATAGAACACAATGCCTGAGTTAATTAAGCAGTAAAGTGTGTACCTCTATTAAGAGTAGATACTACAGGGTACACCAAACCTGGGGATGAAATTACAGCATAATTTTTTTGCTACAGAAACAGCATAATTTTTAACACACGGATAAGGTTTTAGCCAAACAGAAAAAAAAACATCTACAACACTTAAAACATATTTAAATTGATTACAGACTGGTAATTTAATACAATTCCATTGTATGGCACAAAATGGCCCTAAAGGCTTTGGCAAAGGTTGAGGTGGAGCTTTAGTTTTCTTTGCAATATTGTGCTGCAGGCACACGGAACAGGTGTACAGAAGCGGAGAGGGAGGGAAGCAAACCAGTCTCGAAGTATTAATTTCAGTAATGCTTGGATTTCAACATGGGAAGGAAAATAAGCTTTTATTAAAGAAAGATGCATAGATTTAGGGCAGATCAATTTGCCATCTGGATGTTGCCAAATGGATTGTGTGGTTTTAAAGCAATGAAATCTTTGCCAGGTTTCTTTTTCAGCTTTTGTCATTTTTTGTAAGACTTTTAGTATATTATGTGTGAATGGCAAAGTCTGTACAGATTGTTAAAAATTAGGCTGCAAAACGTTTTCCTGAACAGCAGTAGTTAATGCAGCCTGTTTAGCGGCCTAATTAGCTAAATCATTGCCTTTTGTTTTAAAAGAATCATTTGATTGTTGTGCCTCACATTTTGCAACAGCAATTTTTGAAGGTAACAGTAAGGCCTTTAATAACTTATTAACATAAGAAGCATGCTTTATAATAATTTTAGAATATGTCAGAAATCCTCTTTTTTTTTACACAGTTTTGAAGTCATATACAATGCCATAGGCATATTTAGAGTCAGTATAAATGGTGGCCGTTTTTTCCTCTGCTATCTTGCATGCACTTGTCAATGCCAAAAGTTTAGGAACTTGAGCAGAGGTACCCAGTGGTAATTTACCGGTGATTACTTTATGTGGGGAGCATACTGCCCAGGCTGCTGTCAGCTGACCAAAATTATTACACAAGCAGGAATCATTAAAGAGTATGTAGTCTGGGTTGTACATTAGCAAGATCTATTCTAGGAGGAAGCAGAGAGTTAACTGCACAGACACAATTATGGGGTTTTCCTCACTACTAGTCGGGATCAGTGAAGCAGGGTTTAATGGAGGGCAGCGAACAATTTGTAATGCCGGCTTACTTAGTAAATGTATTTTATACTTGGTAAGTCTAGCTGCTGAAAGATGCTGAGTCTTAGTTTTTAGGAGAATGGCTTGTACAGCATGTGGTACTGCTAGTACTGTCTGGTGTCCTAACGTCAATGGCCCTGCCATGTCTACTAATAATGCTGCAGCTGCCACTGCCCTTAAACAAGGAGGATATGCTGCAGCCACTGGATCTAGTTGGGTACTGTAGAAAGCCACTGGTCTGTAACCTCTAGGAGTCCTAGTGCAAATTTATTTAGTGCAGAGCAGAACAAGACCTCAGTTCGAATCCGAGTCATGGCACCAAGTTGTAAAATAAAAAGACAAAGACTTCTTCCTCTCGTTCAGCAACTTTATTACACATGTGCCGGAGCCTATGGAAAGTACCAGGGTGACTCCCAGAACAAACAAAGAACACAGCTTATATAGGCCATTAATGAACAAATGAGAATGTCAGAAGTGTAATTAACCAATAGGGGCATTTCCCGTAGCTTTAAGGAAACAGAATACTGACATCTCTAGGCAGAAAAAGAAAACCGGACATAATTCCATATATCAGCATGTTTACCACTAAAGACAATAGCACACAGCACTTTTCCCTTTATGTGCATAGTATCATGTTCCTATGCAGAATACTTTCGAGTGCATACAGTTTGTTACGTACACATACCTCTTTAAACACTTGCACAAACCTTCATACTTTACAATGATCTCGCACTTGACACAAACGTTTCACAAATCCAATCTGATCAAAACCTTTTGCTGTCTGCATCCTTACTATCTCCTTCTTCTAATGGAATGACCAGTTTGCTGGTCTTATCATAACAGGACTTCTGGGACAAACACTTTTTCAGGAGTTGAGCTTTCATGGCTTTGTTGTTCTTAGCACATGGAACCAACAAATTGCTACTGATTGGTAGTGTGGTTCTGGTTTGTCTCAACACAAGTCTTTGGGCGGGTGAGCCAAGATGATTATCGCAAGGAATGTTTCTGGGATTCAGGAGATTTAGAAAAACATATGTATTGTCTCATTTCGATTTCTCCAACAGCTCTTTTCCACTTTAAACTGCTTGTTCCACCACGCCATTTGACTACGGGTATTCAGGACTACTCATAATATGAACAAAGTCCCATGTTTCAGAAACTTTCTTGAACTGCTGACTTGTAAACTGTGCACCATTGTCAGAAATGAGACTGTGTTGACTACCAAGGACAGAAAAATATCTCTTCACCTTAGTATTTACAGTACTGGACGAAGGTTAGGAAGCAGGTCAATCTGGAACCAATCTGAATAAGAGTCTACCAACACCAAGTAATGTTGACCATTCCACTCAAAAATGACAGTGGCTGTCGACCAAGGTAGTTCAGGAATCTGGCTTAAATGAAGTGGTTCTTTTTGTTGATGTGGTTTAGTACTATTAGAAACAGAACAAGATGAAAGAGAACTCTGAAAGGAATTTGACAAAGAAGGCCGAAATACTAGTCCTCTCAACCTTCTTTTGGTAGAATCAGTTCCTGGGTGGCCACATTGCAAGATCTTAATATACTCTTGTTGCAAGGATTTTGGAACAATCACTTTGGAACCTTTCATGATGATACAGTTGTCAGACAAAATCTTGTCTCTGTACGGAAAATATTGTTCCACTGCTATTGGTAAACAAGATTGTTTAGAAGGCCATCCTTGACTGAGGAAGTGATTGTGCTTCTGGAGAATTGGATCTGAAGCTGTGTGAGTTCTAACCTCATCAAGACATGTGGAAGAAAAATGTCTCACGTCCATGACTTCAAAATCAGGTTTCTCATTTTCATGTTCAGTGTTTTTTCTTGGCGATCTGGATAAAGTATCAGCAAGATAAAGAAGTTTGCCTTTTGTGTAAACAAGTTTAAAATTGTACTTTTGCATTTTGAGCATCATGTGTTGCAATCCAGCAGGAGCTATGTGCATTGGCTTTCTCAAAACAGTGACTAGAGGTTAGTGGTCGGTCAGCCATGAATATAATCATGGAACTTTGAACATGCAAACAATTGCCAAGAGTTCCTTCTCTATTTGAGCATATTGCATCTTACATTGGGGGTTAGCTTCCTCGATGCACAGGCTACTGGTCTAACCTCTTGAAGAATGACTGCACCAAGGCCAAACTTAGAAGCATCACAGCAGAGAGTTACTGATTTGTGAACATCAGCAATTTGCTGTTTCAAGACATCAAATGTTCTTTGGTGTAGTTCTGACCAGGACCAAGATGTATCTTTGCATGTCAGCTCTCTGAGCAGTGCTGAAAGTTGGCTCAAATCTGGAATGAACTTGCCTAGATAGTTGACCATGCCAAGAAAAAATTGCAGGCTTTAGGCATTGTCTGCATCTGGTATCTCAAGAATTGCTGTTTGCTTGGAGGGATCTGGTTGTAAGCCTGAAATGGTAAAAGAATGACCAAGTTATTTCTCATAGCCTGAATTTACATTTCTGAGGATTCAGCTTAAGATTGACTTCATGAGCTCTGTCAAACTATTTTGAGGTTTCTATCATGTTCGACTTCACCATTGCCTCCCACTACAATATTATCCACTATAACAGCACATGAACAGCCAGAAAAAAATTGCTCCATTACACCCTGAAAGACTTCACTGGCAGAATTTATTCCAAATGGCATTCTCAGAAATCTGTATCTTCCAAATGGTGTACTGAATGTGGTTAGCAAAGAGGATTTACGGTCAAGCAAAATTTGCCAAAATTAATTTTTTGCATCCAAGACAGTAAAAACAGTAGCATCTGGCATAAGACCAGTGAAGACTTCAACTGTGCACATTGGATGATGAGGTCGTTTTAATGTTTTGTTAAAGTCCCGGGTCAACATCTGAGCTTTTCTTATGAGCTACCACCATACAGGATACCCATTCAGTTGGTTCTTGTACAGGACAAATTACTCCTTGCTGCACAATCCTGTCTAGCTCAGCCTTGACTATATTTTGCATAGCTACTGGAGCTTCCTGTGCCGGTCTGATAACTAGGCTTACTTCAGGGTCTAGCTTCATGGAGTACACAACTGGGAGTTTTTGCCTAGTTTGTCTTCGAAAAGATCAGCATAGTCAGAAAAACAGTCTGGTCGAAATCTGAGCTGTTATCTTCAAACTTACTTGATGGACTTCCTTATTAAATGAAAGCAGTCCCATTTTCAAATGGTCTCTGAGGCCTAATAGTGACTGTACGTGTCTTTTGACTATGTAAAATTGCAAGTCACAGGTGTTCCCAGCACAGTAATACGAAAGCACTACTGAGCCTTCGGTTTGAATTTCTTCACCACCATAAGCAACAAGCTTTGCACACTTTGCCAAATCAAGCCTCTCACCAGCTTTTACTTTGGCAAACATTTCTGCTGATATAACATTGCACTTTGAACCAGTATCTAATTTGAGCTCCATGGGTCTCCCATTAATCTGAATGGTATAAAATACTTCATTCTTTGCACACAAATCCATTGCACTGACTGTTTCACCAAGCACATATACACCATCAACATAAAAAGTAGGGTCACAGCTTTCTAATTGATCAACTTGTCTCCCTGCATGCTCTTTTTTAATAAAAGAATGAACCGCTTTTGATTTACAAAGCCTTTTAAAATAATTTCACTTTTTACATTTGTGGCACTGCTGACCAAAAGCTAATCACTCTTCTCTTTTAGGCTCGTGATTACCACCACAAAGTACAGTTGTGTACCTACCATAAATGTAGATGTTCGAGTGTATTCACTGTTGCAGTCATTACAATTGGGTTATCCTGCTGGTAGGCTACCCGCAGTCAGCCTGAATTCCACAGTCTAGGTCCGGCGTCAGTTGCTGTCGCCTCCTCCCTGATGTCAGTGTGCCAGGTGTATAAAAGATGCAGCAGATGCCATTTTCTTCAGGTTTTCTTGCCCAAGATGTCAGGTGCCCCCAAAAGGGTAGGCTAAAAATATGTCAATAAGCATTACATGCACTAAAAGCAACAAGTTTCCTTCATCTACAAGCAAACACACCACATAGGATGTATAGAAATAGAGAAGAACAGATAAGGTCCAGCAAAGATAAGGGGGATGGTGGGTGGGTAACCTGGACTGCAACAGTGAATACACTCGAACATCTACATTTATGGTAGGTACACAACTGTACTATGTTCATCTTGTTTCACTGTTGCAGTCATTACAATTGGGTTGAATCCCAAAGCTAAGATTGGGTGGCTGGAATTAAATAGAATTAGGAGCAGCTAAGAGGCCCTGCAGAACTGCAGTGGGAAAGCCTGCCCTGGATTTCGAGTAGAGAGGTAAGTGGTAGTGCTTTGTAAAAGTGTGCACTGAACTCCAGGTTGCAGCCTTTAAAATGTCTTTGGCTGGTACTCCTCTGAGGAAGGCTGCTGAAGTGGCAGCTGCTCTGGTTGAATGTGGCCTAATGCCCTTAGATACAGATTTGCCATGTTGAGAATAGCATAGACGAATGCAGTGACCCATCTACTTTGAAATAGTCTGCTTTGAGATAGCCTTTCCTTGTGATCCTGCAGCATATACTACCAGTAATTGCTCAGTCTTTCTGAAAGCTTTGGCTCCGTCCAAGTAGAAGCGCAGCTGTCTGTGCATGTCCAAAGAATGCAGATGTTTCTCACCCTTATTCTGTGGGTTTGGATAAAAGGTAGACAAATGAACAGTCTGGTTGAGGGCCACACTGGACACTACCTTAGGCATACAAGTGGGGTTTGTCCTTAAGAGAAACCCTATCTGGATGGAAAATGATAAAAGGTTCCATAGCCATGACTGCCTGTAGCTCTGAGACTCGTCTTGCAGAGGTTATTGCTAGGAGCAGAGCTGTTTTCCATGATAAAAATTTTATATCAGCTGTAGTGGCTGGCTCAAAAGGAGGCAGAGTGAGTTTTGCCAAGGCATAATTGAGGTCCCATGCAGGCACTGGTGATCTCCTTGGAGGCCATAAGTTTTTGGCTCCTCTGAGGTACTGCCTTAACAACGGAGGAGAAAAAAAGAGGTGGCTCTGTATTGTAATGAGCTGAAATGGCAGAAGCATGAATCTTAATTGATGAAAAGGATAGGCCTTTGTCTAACATCTCAGTTAAGTATTGTAAAATCTGAGGGATATTTGGTACAATCATGTCAATTCCTTGGGTCTGATTCCAAGCACAGAATCTCTTCCATTTTTCTGCATAAGATTTTCTGGTACTCGGCCTCCTGGCCTCCAAGATAATATCCATAACCACTTTAGAGAGAGGTGTGTTTTGAATAACTACATTATCCGCCATGCTGCCAGATTTAAGGTCCTGAGTTGGCTGTGCAGGATTTGTTTGGTTGGGTCAGTAAGTGAGGAATTTGAGGTAATGTCCATGCTGGGCATTGAGTCAAGTTCCTTAGGATTGGGTACCAGTGCTGGTGGGGCCAGTATGGAGCAATCAGTATCATTTTTGGCTTCTCTTGTCTGACCTTTAGGAGTACCTTGGGGAGGAGAGGCAGTGGGGGAAAGGTGTATACTGTTAAGTTTTTCCAGCTGAAAGAGCATCCACTTTCCATGCTTGCTTGTGATGCATCTCTGTGCAGAATCTCTGTAGTTGGCAGTTATGAGGGGAGGCAAATAGATGTATGTCCGGGCATCCCCAATTCCTTGTTGTCATGTTGAAGACTTGTGGATCCAATTTCCACTCATGGGGAATCCATGAGGTTTCTGCTTAGTTCGTCTGCCAGAGTATTTATCTTTCCTGGCAGGAATTGTGCTTGCAGATGTACTTGGTAAGTCAATGCTGTGTCCTACAAAGTCATGGCTTGTCTGCAAAGGGGGTAGGAATGTGTGCCTCCCTGCTTGTTTAAGTACCACATGACTGTAGTATTGTCTGTCTTTATCAGCAGTTGTCCTGGATGCAGTAGATCCTTGAAGGCTGTCAGGGCATTCTGAACAGCTAGCATCTCTTTTTGAATGATATGTAGATGCATTTGGATTGTGGACCATGTTCCCTGAATACATCTTCCTGCCATGTGGACCCCCCCAGGCATAATCTGATGCATCCGTTGTCAAGGTTTGCCTGGCTGGGGGTATGGTGAATGGCTGCCCCTTGTTGTGATGACAGGCTTTTGCCCACTATCGAAACTCCTGTTGTAGGCAGGGAATGAGTGTAATTATTGTTTCCAGGCTGTGGCAATGTTGCGTCCAAACACTTTTTAGATACCATTGTAGTTTCCTCATATGCAGTCTTGCATATGGAAATAGCAGAATGCAGGATGCCATGAAGCCCAAAGCCTGCAGAATTTTTCTTGCAGTTAACTGGGTGTTTGTTGCCAACCTTTTGAAATAAGTAGTCAGTTGCCTTTGTCTGGCGTGAGATAAGCCATCTGGGCAGTTGTATTTAAGCTTGCACCCAGGAATATGATCTCTTGAGAGGGTACAAGTTTTTATTTCTTTTCGTTTACTGTGTACCCTAGGCATGTTAATAATCTTTTTACAAACACCAGATGCTGTAGTAGTATGTCCTTGTTCTCTGCTTGAATAAGGCAGTCGTCCAAGTAAGGATATATTTGTATTCCTCTTTGTCTGCAAAATGCAATTACTGGTGCCAGGCATTTTGTGAAGACCCTGGGTGCAGTAGATAAGCCAAAGGGCAGTGCAGAGAATTGGCAGTGCATTCAGCCAGCTATGAATCTGAGGTATCTTCTGCATGATTGTCTGGGACATGCAGGTATGCCTATTTTAGGTCTAAAGTTACAAGCCAAGCCTTCTTGCCCAGCATGGGCAGAAGCTGCTGCAAAGTCAACATTCTGAATTTTGGAATATCCAGGTATGTGTTTAGAACAGATAGGTGAAGTATTGGCCTCCAGGCTTTGTCCTTTCTGGGCACCAAGAAAAGTCTTGAGTAAAATCCTTGTCTCTGCTCTTGCTGTGGTACTTGCTGAATGGCCCCCCATGTCCATGAGGGATGCAACTTGTTTTTGTGCCTCTGCTAAATTGATTTTTTTGGCAGGTCTGGCATACTGTTTGGCTTTGGCAGGGTGTGAAAGTGGAACCTGTAACCTTGTGACACTATGTTCAAGACCCATTTGTCCTGGGTGATTAGGTGCCAGTTTTGAGAAAAAAGTGCTAATTTTCCCCCTAAAGGAGCTGCCAGTAGATAAGTGCTTGGCGCTGGCAGGGGGAGGTCATTGGGACTGCTTTCTGTATGGCTGTGACTTCTCTTCTCCACTTTTGGAGGTAGAAGCACCCCATTGTTTAGACCTGTATGAGCCTTAGGGCTGGGATCTGCCTCTAGGGTGTCTGTATCTGCCTCTTTGTGGCCTGTCTGACACTGGAAAGGACCAATTCTTTGCAAGCCAGTGTCTGCTAAAAACTTGGGAGGTTGTACCTCTAAGAAATCCTTGACTGTCTGCATAGATTTGGCTTTGTTCTCCATTTTCTTCAACACCTCTTCTGCTTTAACACCAAACAAGGTATCATGGTGTAATGGAGCATCTAGTAATTTTGCTTTAACATGATCAGGCAGATTCTGTTCCTTTAACCAAGCATGCCTCCTAATGACAGAACCCGTAACAGCGGCTCTGCAGGAGGCCTCCAGAGAATCAAAACTACATTGTAAAGTATGCTTTCCAACTTGTTCAGCTGCATGCAATAAATCCTGCATTTCTTTATTTTCTGCACATTCAGAATTTGTCGACATTTTCTGTTTAAGCAGTGACATTATGTATTGCTGATATTTAAGCATATGAAACTGACAATTTAAAGCCCTTATAGCCAAGGTAGCAGAAGTGTAAATCTTTTTACCCCATCTGTCCAGTGCCCTGGAATTTTGTCTGAGGGGGTAGGGTTTTTTTTGCAGTAGAGGCCTTGACCCCTTTGGGACCCTGAGAGAGAGTTTCTGGGTCAGCAGCAGGGGTTTTTAAAAAGAAATTTGTGGGAGTCTGAAACCCTGTAGTATCTGTCTGGCTTAACAGGAGCTGGAGGTAAGGAGACAGGAGTCAGACTGGACTCTGAAAATACATCATCTGCAATGTCTAGCACAGGTGGAATAACAAGGGGCCTGTGCTGAGGCAGTAAAAGAAAGTATCTGAGCCTTTTCTTAGATTCTGAATAGTCTTGGCTCTCCCAGTAGAAATGCTCCCTCATGGTATGCAGCGTTTCCCCAAAAGAATAATCCTCAGGTGGAGAAGCTAAGGGGATAGATTCTTCAGCATCAGAATCCTCATAAGGAGAAAGAGAGTATTGCTGATCAGAAGAGGAATCGGATGAAATGGAAACCTGATCTGAAGATTCATATTCTATCTCTTGCCTAGGCCTCTTGTCAGGAGGGGGATGAGAACCCCTGATCAAAGTAATCAGGTCTTCGGCCATTTTGAGTATCTGTTTTTTAGGCATGGAAGCCTGTCCATGGGGCTGTTATACTTGTTTCTTTGTCTTTAAAGCTGCTTTAGTCTTTGCCCCTGAAGCTGAAGTTATTTTAACATATAATTGTGTAGGCCTGAAAACACCCTCAGAAGCCGATGCCTGCTCAGCGGCTCCGGACCCATCTGAGAGAATGGTTTCCGAAGGTCCAATACCTTCAGTTTCTGTAGGCCTGTTTGGCTCCACGTGGGAATCGGTATCGGCCTGTGGCTCTAAAGTAGTGGTCGTCAGGGGCTGCGAAAGCACCTCACTGAGAACCGGCAACTGGCCTAGAAGAGGTCTCGTCATCGGTTTTGGACTTCGGATGCCTGTCCTTTTCTTTGCGTGTTTTGTAAACTCCGGTAGTCGGCTGTTCCGACAGCATTATATAATTAAATTGTCTGCCAAAGTAATGAAATGCAAAGTCGAACCGACGCTTAATAGTGCGTTGGTTAAATGTAGCACAAAACCGACAACTAGCAACGTCGTGGTCGGGGCCTAGGCAAGGAATACAGTAAGAAAGAAAATCCTTATGAGGTATTTGCTTCCCACAAGAAATACAATTATTAAAAATACAATTATTAACTTTTTCTGACATCGGTCTGGAGCAAGAAAAAAGTTTCCCCAACGGGGTACTTAGCTTTTAATGAAGACTTCGGATCTGAAATTCAAACTTGAAAGTCTCAAGAGTTGGCCGACCAGCACTTGCGAACTGCTTTTGCTTCTGGCACCGTGCGGCAAGAAAGACTGAAGAAAATGGCGTCGGGTGCATCTTTTATACCCCTGGTGCACTGACGTCAGGGAGGAGGCGACAGCAACCGATGCTGGACCTAGACTTTGGAATTCAGGCCGATTGCGGGTAGCCTGCCAGCAGGACAACCCAATTGTAATGACTGCAACAGTGAAACACGATGAACATCTGTGACAGCTATGAGGCTAGGTGAGGGCACATTGCCTGATTTAGCTGACACACCCTTGTGCTTCACTGAGCATGCTCTGGGTTTTGTTAGAAAGGCTCTGGATTTTCCTGAACCTGCCCCACCCTTGGGCCTGTACGTTTTAGCCACATGTTGCATGCCATCTATGCTGGGGCTCTTTCCCCTTGGGTCTCCACTAAAAATGAATTACTTACTATGAACGCAATGCAAATAGTTAATAACCTTTTCTTTTTTACAATTATTTTGTATTCTGATTATTTAATATTTGTATATTGTCATTTTATTTTAACTTATGTTTGCTGGGGCTTTTCCCCTCTGGTCTCCACTGAAAATGGGTTTATTTGCAAACTCAGTTGGACTAACCCTGTTAAATGTGAAATAAATAAATACATTAAATTAGCACCCTCGTAGTGTCTTCCAATGCTGTTCTTATTTGTATGTACATTTGTGTGCTTTTCTGTCAGGTAATATACCTGACAAATCTCTATGTCCTTATTCAAAGTTAAATCACTGTCTCAAAGCAAAATCTTCACTGAATCATCTTTAATACCACACACAAGCCTAACTTTTATCAACTCATCTCTTAAATCACTAAATCTTCAGATTTTAGCTTTATTTCTCAAGCCAACTATATATGGTGAAAAGGTTCACCAGGTTTTTAATCTCTTGTGTAAAATAAGTGCCTTCCCATTGTAATATTCATTTGAGGGTTACATATTTCTCTAAACTTACATTTTAAACACTCAGGGTATTCCCATGTTTCAGCCGGTACCACTATATGGCATTTCCCCCCCTCTCCTGCATACACAGCAGGTGCATACACAAATGAATGCTCCCTCTCAATGGCTTCTGACCCAGCTAAAATAAACAGAATAAATGCCTTTGTATGTGCATTTGTCAGAAAAAGCAGCCTGTATGAAAATGTTGTACTCTTGCTCAGACATGCTCCAATTTTCTGCAATACTGTTATCAAACACAAGTGGAGTTGGTCTGTGAAATCCTTCTGCCAGGCCAACAAATTATGTTTAAACGCAATGCAAATATAGCCCTTGTAATTATGTATGAACATGCACACACACCAGGTACTTCTGATAACATTCAAATGCTCAAACTATTTGAAAGACTGCACTTTTCAAAATAACTATACTGTAATACTGCACACACTTGCCAACACTTTGCACACTTCAGATACTTTGAACAACTTTAGTTAATGCGAAAAAGTAGCATATACAAATATGGTTGTTTTCCCTTTTTCATAGATTTTTATGCAATTTGGATACTGTTTCAAACATTTTCATAATTATTTCCAATAGTTTTATCAATATGTTGTAGTTTTGGACATTTTGTTTAATTAGAATTTTTTTTAAGTGTTCTGAGTACTTAGTTTTAATTTGAGTAAAAAAAATCATTTAAATGGGTTTGAGTACCTGTCATTCATTTCCGTCCTGTATGCAAGCTGTTTGAGAGCAGTAGGGACGATCCACTCCTGTATATTCCTCCAACTTTAACTGTGCGCCTCATGGTTTTGACTCTGGATCCCATTCTGACACCATGTTGCTCTTCTTGTGTATATTGAATAAGATGATGAGGCTTGGGTGCTCGTTTAAGTACTTTATTACATACAAACACATCAGGATGGACAGCAAGAACATTAAACTTAAACTAATTAACTGACTACTACACATATGCATGCTTACACCTTGGCTGCTCACTACAAAATGGCACTCTTGCACGTGCTCAGTACTTATATGCATGTGCCTGCTAACTGGAAAGCTTCTTAAAGGTATATCACACACACACTGATCTACATACAGAACATGTAATTCCATCCATTAGACACACTTTGACATTGCCTAATTTTTAACATTAGAAATGTTAGATTAAAAAGATATACTGCTATAACATAAAATGGATATAGGAGATGATGTCCTAACAGGTGCATCAATCTTTCCATTCTATGGAGCATGGAAGGCAATATGGGAAATTTGAAAATTGGCAGTACTATTAGAGAAATTACCCAGTGCTACATTTGAGACAATAAAGTTACTATAAAAATGATTGCCATGAGAACTGTGGTCCTACAGAACCACAAAGCATTATATTTAGTTCCTCCTAGTAAAGGTAGTACTTGTGCATTAGTAGGAAAGGAATGTTGTAATTATATTCCTGACAAAGGAACCTGAAATGAGAAACTACCTAAAACTAACTGAGGAAATTGCTCAAAACACACAAATAGAAAAAGAAACATGGCTCTCTTGGCTGAGTGGTTCTATCAGTGGCTGGGTAAGAAAAATAATGTGGCTTATACTGGTTATAGTTGGCATTTTAGGTTGTGTAAGCCTAATTACTGCACTCAAAAGTAGAATTGAGTGTGTGAAATGTCAAGCAGTGCAGATTTTGACAGTGGTCCAAGAGTACCAGGTCCAAAATATCGTATGATTTACAAAGTACTTTGAGCCAAAGAAGCTTGAACATTGATGATATTCACCAAATAAAAACAACAAACATAAGTCCTCATAGGATCATAGAAAGTTACTAGGCTATTGGCCCTGAGGCCCATACAAGCCTAGCCAAGAATTTAGCCCATGTTCATACAAATCAGCATTCCATGTTCCTGCCCAGCAGGGACATAGGTGGAATCCTAGGGGTGTATTTTCTGTTCCCCATCC
Source organism: Protopterus annectens (assembly GCF_019279795.1). Taxonomy (NCBI): domain Eukaryota; kingdom Metazoa; phylum Chordata; order Ceratodontiformes; family Protopteridae; genus Protopterus; species Protopterus annectens. The sequence goes on along the minus strand of NC_056725.1, from coordinate 453,781,061 downwards.
AGTTATCCAGGTTGCATTTAAAAAGGGTTAATGAGGTACTCTGCTTGATGTGGAGCGGGAGTCTATTCCACAGAAGGGGGAGTCTCTGGGCCACAAATCTGTCCCACCAATTCCTATTGATGTCACAGACCAGGTTGGGTTACTCGAGTGGAACTTGACTTGCAGAACTGCAGCAGTCCCCATCAAGGCGGGGTCTGAGATTGCTTTGTATGCCAGACAGAGGTCACCTCTGAGGAGTCTGCAGGAGATTGAGTAGAGGGACAGGGCCTTTAGTCTGTGTAGGGTAGATGTTTAAGGCTCTGGATTATCCTGGTGAAGAACCTCTGTGGTCTCTCCAGCTGCTGCATGTGCTTTGTGAGGTACATGCCGAAAGGGGAAGTGTACTCAATAATGGATCTTATAAGGGAAGAATACAGGAAAGTTATGACCACTTTGTCCATGGATAAGATGCCCTTACTAATGAGGTGGGCCATGTAGAAAGCTTTCCATACAATGGAGAGAGTATGGTGGTCAAAAGTCAGTTTGCTATCAACCTGGGTGCTCAAGTCCCTCATGACTGATTGTGTGCTTAGGATCTTGTTATTAATGCGATAATTTGTGGGAACGTCACTCTCCCAAAATGGAATGATGATGCATTTTTTGGCATTCAGTTTGAGGCCATGTTTCTGGCACCAGTCATTTGTTTGGGTGAGTCTCCCTTGGAGGACTGTCCACATCACTATGGAAATTAATGACAGTGTCCCGCTTGCAGTCATCTGCAAACTTGGGTCAGCCACAGCCCGCTGGTTTTGGTCTGCACCTCAGAAGAGTATATCCCAAACAATAAAGGCCCCAAACTCGATCCTTGGGGTACACAGCTTGTTATGGGTTGACTGCTTGATGTGGCTTCCCCTATTTTGACTAGGTGGGTTCTATCAGTGAGCCAGTTTGCTACCCATTTGGTAACATACAGATTAATGCCTAGTTGAGAGAGTTTGTCAGACTTGAGTGGGGAATAGTATTGAAGGCTTTGGCCAGGTCAAGGTAGGTGGTGTGCACAGTCTTCATCCTCATCCATATCTTTGGTGACGGTCTCAAAGCAGTCGACCAAATTTAACAAGCATGACCTTCCCTTGGCAAAACGAAACCGTGTGGGATAGAGTGCTTGGAGGCTGCCAATGTCCTTGTTAATGAGGTCTATGATAATCTGCTCCATGGCATTGCAGATCAGGCTAGTTAGGCTGATGGGTCTATAATTTCCTGGATCAGTGGATACTCCACCTATGTGCAAAGGGATGACAGTGGCTGTCCTCCACTCGGCTGGGACAAAGCTGTACTCAGACTTTGGTTGAATAGGTTGCCTAATGGTGCTGCAAGTTCCTGCCAGAGTTCATGTAGGATGCAGCCTGGGATGTTATCGGGTCCTATGGAGGCTGTATTTTTTACCTTTGGGATGGCAATGATGACTTGCTCCCTAGAGATAAGGGGAGGAGGCAGGTGCTAAGGATATCCTGATTTTCTGATGGGGGACAGAGGGATGATGTTTTCTCTAAACCTGTCAGCAGGTTGGCTATATCTACGGCATTTGTGTATGTGGTGTCCTTGACCACCAGATCTGAGCAGATATGGGTGGGTTCCCTTGAGACCACAGACATATGTGAAGAAAGCCTTGTAATTGTCTTTAGTAGATGTTATCCAGATTGGATTCAAAGTTTGCTTTGGACGATTTCACTAGTGCTCTCATTTGTTTGTTCAGGCTGAGGAGAGATTGCTTCCAAATAGGCACCTGGTCCTTCTTGGTCCTGGACAGCAATTTCTTCCTTTTATTATAGAGTTTATTTGTTGCACATGTCCACTAGATAATACGTTGGTGCAAGTTTGGACATACGTGCCCTTTCCTATTGAGGGGAAGGGGGATGTAAAGCTATTTATACCTTCCCTCAGGGGGTTGTCAGCTTTGGAGAAGTTTTTTTTGTTCGACCCTATCTAGGGGGGTTGGGGAGATGGTGACTTTAAAAGTGACTGCTTTGTGGTGGGATCTTACCAGGGAGGATGACAATGTAATGATGCTGCAGTGGTTATTCATGTTGGTTAATACTAAGTCCAAGACATTTTCACCTCTTGTGGGGGTGTCGACCATCTGGTGCAAGGAATTTGCATTGAGGAAATCAAGGAATCTCTGGGCATTTGTGTTTTGGCATGAGTAGTCCTTCCAATTTATGGCTTTGGATAATGTCATCCAGGATCAGGGCAAAGGGTTGAATCTTGATAGATTCTAAGAGGTCCAGATAGGTAGCATGGGCATCTTGAGTCAAAGTTGGGGACCTGTAGTAGCTATGATTTGAATAGGGGTCCTGTTAAGGGTTAACTGCACCTGGAGTGTCTCCTGTGTGTCATACTGTTTAACCAGTCTGGAGGTGTGCATGTCTTTTATACATACTGCTACTCTACCTCCTTTTGCTTTGCTACCTACGGTTTGGGGTCTGAATGTATGATAGGATGAGTAACATGGTATGGCTGGATTGCTCTCTGCAGCTTTGAACCAGGTTTCTGTGACTGCACAAATGTCAGCATCTTCCAGAGTTAAGAATGCTTGCAATGACCTTTAATTTGCGTTTTAATGAAATTTTCATGTTGGTAGTTTTGACCTCATGGTATTGCCTAAAAAATGTACTATGGGGGAGGCAAGGGCTTTTGCCAAGAGCCTGACGCCCAAGGGAGACAGATGCAGGTAATCTCTGGAAAAGCATCATAGTTTGTCTATCATGTCTTCCCAGGCTGTCATGTATCAGATCCCCTTGGAATGACACAGGGGAACTGTTATATCACTGTAATTGCAAGCAAATTTGAGACACCAGCTTACAAAATATTCTCTGATCTCTGAGCAACATGTGTGAACAACTGTTTACATGAATATCAGTGAATGAAAAACATGACAGGAATTAAAAACAATGAAAAGTTACATGAACATACAATGTTTGGCTAAAAGGGCACCAGATAAGATAGCTCTTATGTAGAGTTCCTCTCTCTAGCAAATTAATATAAATGAATATTTACATTGGACTTAATCATAAGACTTTGCAGCAGCCCTTAGAAATGTCAGCTCAACCTGCTACTTGGATAAAATTAGCATGAAAAGGTCATAGCAGACTGGAACAAAGGGTCACACACTGACACATAATTTGATGTACTGTAACAGAGAATGACTCTTCTATTAAAAGTTTCATAAACATGGATTAATCAGTAATTTTCTCTATCAGAAACATTCTTAAAACATATGGGTAAAAAAATCAATTGTAAATACACATTCTGCAAATGTACATATATCTACAAACATCAAAGGATAACAAAATTTATATTGCTTTTACTTCATATGTCATCTATAGAATGAAAGACAGGAATAGATGTGTCTTGTATACAAGTGCTGTACTACAGACTTGATTATATTATTTTTTTTATTAAGCTTTTGTATTACTTCATACGTTGCAAATTTTCATTCAATCTTAACCATTAATAATAGCAAAACAGGTATCAAATGTAGCTATAATAATAATGAATAGTCAGTTGTTCTTATTCTTATTAAAAGATTAGAGAAATAATAATGTCATGACAAAGCTGAGCAAGAAATGCTTGAATCTGTACCCTTCAAAAAAATAAATGGTCTCAGCAGTATTTTTGAAAATAACTGCATGACCAGATTAGCACAAAGTCTTCCCATTCAAGGGAGAAAAAAAGAAGTTATGTACCTACCATAACGTTCCATGTTTGTTGTCCATTATCTCGCCTTCCTTCTTGCTGGGTGGGTTCGGAGCTGATCCTCGGCTCTGACTTGGCCGATTTACTATAGCTCGAGAGCTTATACTGGCTCGAGGCTAACCTCTATTACAACATGCCTAGCGGTAGCTACCCAGATCTCGTTTGTGATAGCCCACACTAGACAATCACAGTAAATGTAAATTTTACTAAGCTCTTACACATTCAAAGGTTAGGAAGGAAAGAGGAAAAACAAGGCATGGTTAACTTAACCTGGTATGTCAACAGGAAACTCAGCCAGTGCAACCAATGAAGGAATTCCTCTCGATCCCCCAGGAAGGGGGAACGGGGGGGGAGGCAAGATGAAGGACAACAAGCATGGAAAGTTATGGTAGGTACATAACTTGTTTATGTTATGTTGTCCCCATCTCGCCTTTGTTATTGCTGGATGGGACCACGTCCCCAGCACCTGGTTCTTGGGTGGCTCACTGGAATAAACTCTTCAGGACTGTGGAACCAAAGGATGCCCTGTTCTGGAAGACCACATCCACTTTGTAATAAAAGATAAAGGTATGAGGATTTGCCCATGTTGCTGCTGCACAAATTGAATCTAAAGGCAATTTGGTTTGGGAGGTAACAGATGTAGCCAAGGCCCTGGTCGAGTGTCCTCTGGCTTTCCCTGGAAGCCTCTTCTTATGCAAATCATAAGTATAGATAATTGTATCAGACAGCCACTTTGATAAGGTCACTTTTGAAACTAGAGAACCTTGTTTATTGTCAGCAAAGGATACAAATGATCTGATTTTCTAAAGTCCTTAGTCTTGTGTAAATAAAAGTATAATTGTCTATGAACGTCCAATTGGTGGAATCGATACTCTGCCTTGTTGCCAAAATTAGGGAAGAATACAGGAAACTCAATGGACTGATTTAAATTATACTCTGAAATTAACTTTGGCAAGAAGGAGGGATTGGTTCTTTGTGGAAGATGAGATACGGAGGGCGAATAGATAAAGTGTGTAATTCTGAAACCCATCTAGCTGAGGTGATGGCAATCAAGAAGAGGGTTTTCCAAGACAGAAATTTCAGGGGACAAGATGATGCTGGTTCAAATGGTGGAAGAACCAGAGGCGCTAAAACAAAGTTTAGGTCCCGGGGTAGGTTCTCTTACCGGTGGCCATAAAAGGGTTGTACCTAGTAAGAATGCTTTGCACAGCTTATGGGAGCCCAACTCTCCCACATGAAAATTGGAGATGGCAGACAGCTGGACCCGGATGGTAGCTGCAGCTGCCCCTAGTTTGAACGCTTTGGCCAGGAAATCAAGAATCTTAGAAACAGGAGCAGTGAAGGGATCAATGTAATTTTTCTTTGCCCAAAAAAAGAACCTCTTCCATTTGTAGCATAAATATTTCTGGTACTGGGCTTGTGAGAAGATACCAGGATGTGCTGTGCTGCCGGGGAAATGTTGGGGAGCCTGGCTAAGACGAAGTAGAAAAACCAAGCTGTCAGCTTGAGAGTTTGGAGGGAGGGGTGGTGCACACCCGACTGATGCATCAGGAGGTCTGGAACTGGGTCCAGGATCCAAGGCTTCACTTGTAGATGATGGCAGGGAAATAGGAACCATATCTGATGAGGCCATTAAGGAGCATTGAGGATGAGCTTGCAACCCAGCGACTTTGCTTTCTGAAGTACCTTGGGGAATCACTGGAAAAGGTGGAAAGGCATAAAGTAGTCCTGGAGGCCAATCGTGAACAAGTGCATCCCTGGGTGACTAAAAAGTTTGCAGCATGGCTGGCCCCATTTGTGAAAAATCAAGTCTGCAACTTCTTGCTTCAGGGACCACTCGTGAGGCATGAGGGATAGCCCTGCTGAGCCTGTACACTATCACAAAGGATTTCCTGGGAAAGTGCATCGCAATCAGAAAATGTTGGGAAGACATCACCCATTGCCATACTCGAAGGGCCTTCTGACACAAGGGGTAAGATCTGGTCCCGCCTTGTTTGTTGATGTAACACACACTGACATACTGTCGGTCTGAACTACAATAGTTCCAGCAGGAGAGAGTCTTGAAGTGCTTGCAACGCCAGAAGCACCGCTCTCATCTCTAGAACATTGATGTGCAAGTGGTACTCATGTGGCTGCCACATTCCTTGGACAGTCTGCCTCACATAATGCCCCCCCACCCTATCTGAGAGGCGTCCGTGGTCACTGAGGCTACTGGATGGGGGTCTAGAAAGGGTCTGACCAGAGTCACCTGGGGGGAGACAAGCGACCATACTAAGTCCTTTTGCAGGATTCAGTGATCAAGATCATGTGTGACATTGGTAAATCCTAGAACGACCATTAAGCGAAAAGAAGCCACTGCAGAATTCTCATGTGGAAGAGGGCCGTAGGGACTACAGTAATTGCTGCAGCCATTGAGCCCAGGACTTTCAATACATCTCTTGCCTGAACTCTCCTTTTTCATGAGGAATGAAACTTGCTGACGAATTGTTGACACCCTGTCTTGAGGCAGCTTTGCTATCATGGCTCTTGTATTCAAGTCTGTCCCTATGAAGGTAATACACTGACAAGGCAGACTTTTCATAGTTTATAGTGATGCCTAGCTGGGAACAGGTTCGAATTGTGTAGTCCCATGCTTTGATCAGTTGTTGCTCGATGGTAGCTATAGTGATGCCTAGCTGGGAACAGGTTTGAATTGTGTAGTCCCATGCTTTGATCAGTTGATGCTTGATGGTAGCAGTGAGGAGCCAGTCGTCTGGATATCGAAACATCTGGAATCCTAGACGTCTTAGGTGAGCTGTGACCACTGCCATACACTTGGTGAACACCCGGGGGGCTGTGGCGAGACCAAAGGGCAGAGCTCTGAACTGATAATGACTGGCTTCCACCCGGGACTGCAGGAATCTCCTGGATCGCCTGTCCATTTTTATGTGGTAGTATGCATCCTGGAGATCACTGGAGCACATCCAATTGTCCTCACCCAAAAAGGGGAGAATGGACTGCAGTGTTATCATCCAGAACTTTGCTTTTTTTACTGATTTGTTTAGCTTGCTGAGATCCAAGATGGGTCACCAGTCCTGTCTTTTTTTGGAACTAAAAAGAACCTTGAGTAAGTTCCAGATTCGATTTGGTCTGCAGGAACTTCTTGGATGGCTCGTTTTTCTAGCAACATTTGTATTTCTAGGGTTGCTTGATCCTAAAGATTGGGTGGAACGTCTGGGGCTGAACATTTTGTTCTTGAGGGGGGGGGGGTAACTGGGAAAAGGGAATTTTGTAACCCCTGGATATTATTGACAGTACCCATGCATCTTTCGTAATAGCTTCCAGGCTGTTGGGTACAATGATACTCTGCCCCCAACTGCCTCCAGAGGCGAACAGTTGGCCCTGGCTTCAGGAGTGCTGGAAGGGCCTTAGCAGAGAACGCATCTCTGTCGCCCTGCTGTTGCGGACCCCCCCCACCACAAGGCCGGCATCTTCTCTTACTGTTTCCCCCTCTGCCCTGGGGGAAATTTCTCCAAGTGTGTCAGGCGAACCTCCCTGTGATTTTTGAAACCATATTTTCCCACTCTTCTGACCTTTAGGGTAGGGTCTAGACCCCTTGCCATCCTTTTCACACCTGGTGAGAGTCTTTTTTTACCCGAGGCCCAAACAAGGATGAGCCATAAAAAGGGGCATTGGTAAAAAAGGACTTGAAGGGCTCCACAAATTGACAAAGATGCATCCAGGAGTGTCCTCGCAAAGCAACTCTGGTACCTGCTGCCCTACTCGCTCCACCTGCCGCATAAGAAATGAGCCTCATGGAGGAGTTAACCACTGAAGTCAACGTTGCAAGCTAGAAAGCCGCCCTATTCACAACTCCCTCAGCTGTAGGATCCTGTGGGGTATCTCACGATCCCTCTGGAGTTGCATGAAGTGTGACAAATAATTCAGCGACCTGAGTGTAAAGGTTGCTGAAGAGAACATAAGCTTCCCATACCTGTCCATCGTACGGGACTCCTTGCTCAGCGGATGGACCGATGAAGTTTCCGCAAGTTCCTTCTTAGTGGCTGCTGCCACCACCATAGCATCAACAGGAACCCTTTGGAAAGAAAGGACTTGTCTTCGGGGGCAGTTATAAATTTATTTGGTCTCTGCGGAAATAGTTCCATGGTCTCTGGAGCGCTCCATGCCTTCTGACTCACTACAGGCAAAAGTGGGTCAGAAGGTCCCTACAGACAAAAGTGGGTCAGAAGGTGGAGACACCTAAGAGGTGGAGGGTTGGGAACCAAATGCATCCAGGTAGACAAACTCGTCCTCAGAAGGGGCTTGGGATTTCGAGCCACCCCTTCTAAGGATTTCCAAGATGTCCGAAAAGGAGACATCCTCAGAAGGGGACCCTTCCGATTCATCCAAGTCTGTCTGAAGTGATAAACTCAGGGGAGTCCAGATGCTTCCTCTTACATTTTTTCTTCCGAGGGACCTCCTCTGAATGTTCGGGGGAGGTTTCAGAAGATGTGGGGTCGCCCAATGGGGCGTACTGCGGCATAGATTCCCTAAGCATGGAGGGAGGAGGATGGTCAAAGGCAGGCACAGGCACCAAGGGAGAAGGAGCCGATGGAACAGAGGGTGGAATGGTCTCAGGGGACAGCATGCTCATCACCTCGAAGGCACCACAGTCCCGAGCTAAAGGAGCCTCTGGCTCCGAAGCCCGGAGATCTCCTGCAAACACAGAGATGGCTCCAAGGCTGATTTGGGAGCTGAACTCACCTGCACAGAAGCTCCGAGAGGGAGAGCAGGGCTGAACAAGGTTCTGATGCCACTTCCCCCCTTGGAGCCGACGAGAGAGCTTCGGTGCCAAGATCCCTCGATGGACTGAGAAATCGGGGAGATTGGAGTGGGAGTGGAGTCGATAAAGGAGAAGTAACCTGGGCCGACGCTTCCACCACCACGATGCCCATGCACTCCGGCTCCGAGCTCAAGAGAGTCAGAACCGATAGAGAAGCTGGATGGGCCGAAGTTGCCAATTCCTTATGGGCTGGGCTCGATAGCAATTTGGCAAGTGCCTGTGACTTGAGGAGCCCATTAACCACTCTCTCCACGTCATGATCTGAAAGCTTGGAGGACCGAGAGTAGTGAGAAGAGGACCGGTGACTGCCTACCACAGACTGCAACAAAGGAGACTGGGGAGCAGAGAGCACCGGCTCCAAAGAGGGAGACCTAGTTCTTTTATGGGACTGGACTGGCTCCGAAGACGCTGATGGAGCCACCAGAAACCTAGCTTTGTCGGAGCTGACAGTGAGAATGGACAGAGCCAAAGATTTTACAGCAGATTTTGACTGCTCTGAAATCGGAAAGTACAGTTTTGTACCTACCATAAATGTAGATGTCCGAACTGGATAGCATCTGCAGTCATAACAACTGGGTTGTCCTGTCGTCAGGCAGCCCTTCAGTCGGCCGGATTCCAAAGTCCGGGTCCGGCTGATGTCGCACTTCACCCGACGTCATCTCTGTTGGTCTTCGGGTATAAAGGCATCAGCCGACGCCATTTTCCTCAGTGTTTCTTGCCCCAGATGCCAGTAGCCCTCTTGAAGGCTAAAAATTTTGGATAAATGCCAATGTTTCCAAAAAGATAGTGGTAAACACAAAAAATAAGCATGTATGTACATATATACAACAAATACACCATAAAAGACTCCCCCCCACCAGCTAGCTATTAGGAGGGTAAACACCCTAGGAGTACCACAGAGGGAAGGAGGGAGGGTAATCCTGACTGCAGATGCTATCCAGTTCGGACATCTACATTTATGGTAGGTACAAAACTGTACTATGTCCTTCATGGATGCATCTGCAGTCATAACAACTGGGTAGAATACCATAGCCAACTAGGGAGGAGGAAGAAACTAGATTATGGTGTGTTTAGGATCCCTTGCAGTACAGCAGTGGCAAACCCTGCTCGGGATCTGGAATATAGAGGCAAATTATAATGCTTGGCAAATGTATGCACGGAGGTCCAAGTAGCCGCCTCAATAATGTCTTTGGTTGCCACTCCTCGTAAAAGGCTGTGGTAGTGGCTGTTGCCCTTGTAGAATGAGGTCTTATGTTCTGTGGAATTGGTTTTCCATGGAAGGAGTAACAGAACCGTATGCAATTTCCTATCCATTTGGAGATTGTCTGTTTGGAAATAGCTTTTCCTTCCCTTCCTGTTGCATAGGCTACAAAAAGCTGATCAGTTTTTCTGCTACTTTTGTTCTGTCCAGGTAGTAGCGTAGCTGTCTATGTACATCCAAGGTATGCAGTATTCTTTCCCTCTGTTTTGTGGGTTGGGAAAGAAGGTAGGTAGGTGGATTGCCTGGTTTAAAGACACTCTGGATACCACCTTAGGCATAAATGTAGGATTAGTCCTCATGGACACTCTATCTTGATGGAAGATTAGGAAGGGTTGTACTGCCATTAGGGCCTGAGTTCAGAAACCCTCCTGGCTGAGGTTATTGCCAGTAGGAAGGCGGTTTTCCACGATAGATGCTGTAGGTCTGCTGTTGCTGCTGGCTCAAAGGGTGATAGTGTCAACTTTTCTAGCACAAAGTTCAAGTCCCAAGCTGGTAATGGTGGTTTCCTTGGAGGTTTTACATTCTTGATTCCTCTGAGGAACTGTCTGAGTAATGGGTGTGAAAAACAGGTGGATCAAAGCTGTATTCTGCTGATATAGCTGATGCATGTATCTTGATGGAGGAGTAGGACAGGCCTGAATGTAGAAGTTCTGCCAGATACTCCAGAATGTTAGGCATATCTATGTTTGACACATCTTTTCCTCTTTCAGTACTCCAAATGACAAACCTTTTCCATTTTCCTGCATAGTTCCTTCTTGTTGAAGGTCTGCGGGCTTCAAGAATAATGTCTTTAACTCTTTGGGAAAGTTCTGGATTAGCTGCTGCTATGTGATGTTCCATGCAGTCAGTTGCAACGTTTTTAGGTTTGGATGCATGATGCTGTAGTTGTTCTGAGTTAACATCAAAGGCATCAGGGGTATTGGCCACATATTGTTCTGAGACATGCTCCTGAGCAGTGGGTACCAGTGTTGTCTTGGCCAGTTTGGAGCTATTAGGATTATCCTTGGACGCTCTTCCTTGATTTTTAGTAATACCTTGTGTATCAAGGGAAGAGGTGGGAATGCATATGCTGTTAGGCCTTTCCAGCTGAAGGAAAGCGAATCCACTTTCCATGCTAGTGGGTGGAATGTCCTTGTGCAGAACTTTTTGAGCTGGTGATTGAGAGGGGAAGCAAATAGATCTATCTGAGGCATTCCCCATTTCTTTGAGATGGTCTTGAAGATGTCCGGATGTAGCATCCATTCGTGGGCATCCGATGTGGTTCTGCTTAGTATGTCTGCTAGAGTATTTTCTTTTCCCGGTACAAATATTGCCTGTATCTGGATGTTGTAGCTGAGTGCCAGGTTCCACAGCTCCAAAGTCATTCTGCATAGGGGGTATGAATGAGTGCCTCCCTGTTTGTTGATGTACCACATGACTGTGGTGTTGTCTGTCCTTATCATCAACTGGCCCTCTTTGAGAAATGGTCTGAAGTTTTGGATTGCCAGTTTTACTGCCAGCATTTCTTTTAGGTTGATGTGCAGGTGAAGTTGATCCCAAGGCCCACAATCCTTGCACGCATTTGTCCAGCATGTGGGCACCCCATCCTAGGTCTGAAGCGACTGTTGTGATGGTCTGGCTTGCTTGACATCTGCGAAAGGGTAGCCCTGGGTTTGACTGGCATGCTTGAGCCCACCATAGGAACTCCTGTTTTAAGCATGGAATTAGTGGAATTTCTGTTTCTAGGCTGTGCCTGTGTTGGGACCATAAATTCTTTAGGTACCACTGTAGTTTTCTCATATGTAGTCTGGCAAGTGGGACCAAGATTATGCATGATGCCATGAAGCCCAAGGCCTGCAGTACTTTTCTTGCTGTTAACTTGTTCTGTTTTGTTAGTGCCAAGAAGTAAAGAGGGAGTTCTCTTTGTTTTTCTGCAGTTAGGAAAGCCATTTGTTTTACTGTGTCCAATTCATACCAAGAATGTCCTTGTCTGGGATGGTATCAGCCTTGATTTTTGTAAATTGACTGTGTATCCCAGTGCTTGTAGCAAGTAAATGACCCTTTGTAAATCTGTTGTCAACTTGCTTTTGTTGTCCCTTGTAGCAGGCAGTCGCCCAGGTATGGGTAAATTTGAATTCCTGTAGTCTGCAGTGGGCGATTACTGATGCCAGGCATTTTGTGAATACTCTGGGCAGTAGATAAGCCAAAGGGCAATGCTGAGAATTGATAATGCTCTGATCCTGCAAGAAATCTGAGGTATCTTCTGCAGATTGGTCGAATGGGGACGTGCAGGTATGCCTCCTTGAGATCTAGAGTTACCAGCCAACACTCCTTGCCCAGCATGGGAAGAAGTTGCTGTAGGGTCAGCATTTTGAATTTTGGGACAATGATGTATGTATTTAAGGTGGACAGGTCGAGAATAGGTCTCCAACTGTTTCCTTTCTTGGAACTAGGAATAGTCTTGAGTAGAATCCTTTCCTTGTTCTGTTGTTGGCACTCTTTCCACAGCTCTCATGTTTGCTAACTGCATTATCTGTTGTAGAGCCTCTGTTTTTGATTTGGAGGTAGATTTGGCATTCCTCTTTGACTGGTAAAGTGTGGAAGTGGAACCGTAACCTTGATCTATGGTTTGTAAAATCCACTTGTCTTTTGTGATATAGTGCCAGTTCTTTGAAAATAAGGTTAATTTGCCGCCTAATGGAGCTGCTATTTGTTCCCTGGTAGGCGGTTTTAGAGTTAAGTCACTGTGGCTGTGTTGTTGTAGTGGCAGTGGTTGTGTCTGTGCCTCTGTTGTTACCTTGCCACTGTCGCCCTCTGAAGGCACCTCCTCTGGATTGGTTTCTGCCTCTGGAACGCCTATTCCTGCCCCTTTGGGATCTTGTGGAGTCAGGAAAGGACCAATTTTGGCAGGCCAGTTCCTGCTAAACCTTGGGGGTTGGACCTGCAAGAAATCTTTAACCGCTTGAACAGATTTTGCCTTTTCTTCCATTTTCTTCATTACCTGCTGGGCAGGTGTACCAAACAAGCTGGTCTTATCCATAGGAGCATCTAATAACTTGGCTTTAACATGATCCGTAAAGCTTGTTCCTTTAGCCATGCATGCCTTCTTATCACTGTGCCAGTCATGGCTGATCTAAATGAAGCCTCCAGTGCATCATAGCCACATTTTAAGGAATGGTTACTAACCTGTTGTATGTTATTTACCATTTCTAATACATATTTCTTATCAATTGATTCATCAGAGGATAGCTTTTAGTTAACTGATCAAGCATAAACTCTTGGTATTGTATCATGTGAAACTGACAGTTTAAAGCTCTAGCTGAGAGAGTAGCTGAAGTGTAGACCTTTTGCCCCATCTGTCTAAAGACCTGGCTTCCCTTTCAGAAGGAATAGGGTTTTTAGCTGTGGTCGCAGCTACTGCCTTGGGACCCTGGGATATAGTTTCGGGGTCTGCAAGTGGGGCCTTGTAAAGGTGGTGATGAGTGTCTGGTACCCTGTAAAATCTGTCTGGTTTGGCAGGGGCTGGAGGTAAAGAATCTGGTGCAGAGCAGACATCATTGAAGGCATCATCCACTACAGAGAGCACAGGAGGTATAGCTAAGGGCCTGTGTTGTGGAAGGTGCAGAAAGGTTCTAAGTCTTTCTGGAGTCTGAGAAATCCTGCTGCTGCCATTGGAACTGCTCTCGCATGGCATGTAAGGTTTCCCCAAAGGAAAATTCTTCTGGTGGGGAGGCAGCTGGAATGGATTCTTCAGCATCTGAGTCTTCAAAATTGGAGAAAGGAGCCTCTGGCTGGTCTGTTATGTCTGATTCATCAGCAGAATCATCAGAGGACACAGGCTCGGGGCTCTGCCCTAGGTCTCTTCTCTGGCCCTGAGAGGCCCTGTCTGGGTGAGATTGAGATCCCCTAATTAATGAAATTAAATCTTCTGCCAGGGTAAGCATTTGTGAACTAGAAGAGGGCCGTGTTGTAGTGGTTTAGCAGGCACTGTTCTAGTAGTTTTGGCTGCTTTGGCCCTGGCAAAGGCCTTAATGGACATGGCTGCTGGAGGCCTAGCAGCACCACGTGCTGGGGTAGACACATCCAAGGGAATGGTGTCTGATAAGTCAGTGGCAACCACCGTAGTGGATAAAATTTCTGAGGCCGATTCAAGAGAAGTAGCAGGGGCCTCAGTGGTAGTGATAGATTCTGCTGTATTTTGATCAGCTTTCTCGGTTTCGGCCGAAACCGAGACACTCGCGTTTGCTTAACCATGGTTTCGGCCGAAACGCGGTGTCGGTCTTTATCTTTGCGTTTTTTAGCAGTTTGGGTAGTCGGAGGATCCGACGGCATAATATACGCAAAATCAGAACCGAAAAACTGTTCAGCAAACTCAGACCGACGCCTGAGCGTTCGTCGGTTGAAAGAAGCACAGGCCGAACAGGCTGCTACGTCGTGGGCTGGGCCTAAACAAGGCAGACAGTAAGAGTGGAAATCCTTATGAGGTATTTGTTTACCACAGGTTAAACAATTATTAACTTTTTCTGACATCGGCTGAGGCAAGAAAGAGTCCCCAAAGGGGTACTTAGCTTTAGAAGTCTTCGAAGTAGTATTCGGTAGAAGTAATCTCTGGATCCGACCGACCGGCACTTGCGAACAGCTTCTGCTTCGGGCGCCACGCGGCAAGAAAGACTGAGGAAAATGGCGTCGGCTGATGCCTTTATACCCGAAGACCAACAGAGATGACGTCGGGTGAAGTGCGACATCAGCCGAAGCCGGACCCGGACTTTGGAATCCGGCCGACTGAAGGGCTGCCTGACGACAGGACAACCCAGTTGTTGACTGCAGATGTATCCATGAAGGACATCCACTGAGAAGTTTTGGGAGACTTGTAAGACGGTTTTGCTAGGTGAGGAACCAGAGACAAAGAATCCTGAGGGTTCTTCAAAAGGCCATGAAGAATCAGTTTATTTTTTCTCCCCTGCAGGACTATAGCACTGAAAGCATGACAGATAAAGAAGGAGTCCTGCATGTGAACAGCCCCTAAACAGTATAACAACTCGTGTGCCTGTCCGTAAGGGACATTTTTTGGCAGCACGAGTCGCATTTTTTAAAGCCTGAGGGTTATGACTCTTTGGACATGCTGGATACTAAGAGACATAAAAGTACAGTTTTGTACCTACCATAAATGTAGATGTCCGATAGGAATGCATCTGCAGTCATCACATATGGGTTGTCCTGCCTCAGGCAGCCCTTCGGTCGGCCGGATTCCAAAGTCTGGGTCCGGCGTCGGCTGATGTCGCCCTTTCCCCGACGTCAGAGCGCCTGGGGTATAAAAGTGTCAGCCGACGCCATCTTCCTCAGTTTTTCTTGCCCCAGATGCCAGGTGCCCTCTAAGGAAGGCTAAATATGGAGAAATGCAAAAAATTCCAAACATGCACATTAATATAAAACAAATACACCATAATAGATAACCCCAGCTAGCTATAAGAGGGATAAGTACCCAAGAAATACCACAGAGGGGAAGGAGGGAGGGTAAAACCTGACTGCAGATGCATACCTATCGGACATCTACATTTATGGTAGGTACAAAACTGTACTATGTCTTTCAAGGATGCATCTGCAGTCATCACATATGGGTAGAATACCATAGCCAATCTGGGGGTGAAGGATCTATGTAAAGGATGGTGTAGCTAAAATACCCTGCAGGACTGCCGTAGCAAAGCCTGCTTTGGATCTGGAATATAAAGGTAAATTGTAATGCTTGGAAAATGTATGCACGGAGCTCCATGTAGCAGCTTCTAGAATGTCCTTGGTAGCCACCCCTCTTAAGAAGGCTGTGGAGGTGGCTGTGGCTCTGGTGGAATGAGGTCTAATGTTAGCTGGCACAGTTTTTCCATGAAAGGAATAACAAAAATGAATGCAATTCCCTATCCATTTTGAAATTGTCTGTTTGGAAATTGCTTTTCCTTGTGCACCAGCAGCATATGCTACCAACAGCTGGTCAGTTTTTCTGTAGCTTTTAGTTCTGTCCAAGTAGTAGCGCAACTGTCTGTGTATGTCCAGGGTGTGCAGAAGTTTCTCCCCTTTGTTTTGTGGATTTGGGAAGAAGGTAGGCAGGTGAACAGCTTGGTTTAATGAGACCCTGGATACCACCTTTGGCTTAAATGAAGAATTGGTTCTCAATGAGACACTTTCCTGATGAAAAATAAGAAATGGCTGTACTGCCATGAGGGCCTGTAACTCAGATACTCTTCTTGCTGAGGTTATGGCCAGAAGGAAGGCAGTCTTCCAAGACAGGAACTGTAGTTCCGCAGATGCTGCTGGTTCAAAGGGAGGCAGAGTTAGTTTTTCCAACACGAAGTTAAGGTCCCAAGTAGGCACTGGAGGTTTCCTTGGAGGATTGATGTTTTTAATTCCTCTTAGAAACTGTCTTAGGAGAGGATGAGAAAAGACAGGTGGATCAGTATTGTACTCTGCTGAAATTGCTGAAGCATGAATTTTAATGGAAGAGTAGGACAGGCCATTGTGGAGCATTTCCGCCAAGTATTCCAGGATGTGTGCCATGTTCATCACTGTCGCATCTAGGCCCTTTGTGGTGCTCCAAGTGTGAAATCTTTTCCATTTTGCTGAATATGCCTTTCTTGTGGAAGGTCGGCGAGCTTCCATGACGATATCCTTCACTCTCTTGGATAGCTTATCCTGAGGAGGAGTCAAGGTATTTTCCAGGCTGTTAGTTGCAAGGTTTTTAGGTTGGAATGCAGAGTTTTGTAACTGTGCTGTGTTAGGAGAAGTGGCCATTGAGAAAGAGGCCATGGTTTTGTGCGTGACATGCTCTTTAACAGTGGGTACCAGTGCTGTCTTGGCCAGTCCGGAGCTATCAGAATCACTTTTGGCTGCTCTGTCCTGATCTTCAGTAAGACCTTGGTCAATAATGGAAGAGGTGGAAATGCATACACTGTTAGAGTTCTCCAGCTGAAAGAGAGGGCGTCCACTTTCCATGCTTGTGGGTGGTATGTCCTTGAGCAGCATTTCTTCAGCTGATGATTGTGGGGGAAGGCAAAAAGATCTATGTCCGGCCTTCCCCATGATAGTGTTATCTGTAGGAAGATGTCTGGGTGCAGCATCCATTCGTGTGCATCCATGATATTTCTGCTTAAGCTGTCCGCCAGTATATTGTCTTTTCCTGGCAGAAACTGGGATTGCAGCTCTATATTGAGTTTCAAGGAAAGTTCCCATAGTCATTGCCAGTCTGCAAAGAGTGTAGGAATGGGCGCCTCCTTGCTTATGTACCACATAACTGTGGTGTTGTCTGTCCTTATTAGCAAGTGGCCTTGATGCAGAAAGAGTTTGAAGGCATCTATTGCATGTATCACTGCCAGCATTTCCTTTTGGTTTATGTGCATGCGTAGCTCCCTTTGTGACCATAGTCCTTGAATACATCTGCCCTCCATGTGTGCTCTCCAACAGTGGTCTGAAGCGTCCTTTGTAATGGTTTGGCTGGCTATTGGTTTGCTGAAGGGCAGACCCCTGTTTGACTGGCATGCTTGAGCCCACCACAGAAATTCCTTTTGGAGACATGCAATGAGTGGGATCAAAGTTTCTAAGCTGTGACATGCTGAGTCCATAAACTCCTTAGGTACCATTGTAGTTTCCTCATATGCAGCCTTGCTTGTGGAATCAGAAGAATGCAAGATGCCATGTAACCCAGGGCCTGCAGAATTTTCGTTGCAGTCAGCTGAGTTTGTCTTGTCAGATTCTTGAAGTAATCCGGTAGTTGTCTTTTTTTTTTCTTCTGTGAGAAAAGCCATTTGGGTGGTTGTGTCTAGATCTGCACCCAGAAAAGTTATTCTTTGGGATGGAACAAGTCTTGATTTGTGAATGTTGACTGTATATCCCAAGGCCTGTAGTAGGTGGATGGCATAACTCAAGCCCTTTACCAAAGTTTGCTGGCTGTCCGCTTGTATAAGGCAGTCGTCCAGATATGGGTATATTTGAATCCCCTGAAGTCTGCAGTGTGCAATTACTGATGCCAGGCATTTCGTGAATACTCTGGGCGCAGTAGATAAGTCAAAGGGCAATGCTGAGAATTGATAATGCTCTGAACTTGCAAGAAATCTGAGGTGTCTTCTGCAACATTGTCTGATAGGGACATGCAGGTATGCCTCCTTGAGGTCTAGAGTCACCAGCCAAGACCCCTTGCCCAGCATGGGAAGGAGTTGCTGTAAAGTCAGCATTTTGAATTTTGGCACAATGAGATAAGTATTCAGTGCGGACAAGTCGAGTATAGGCCTCCATTGATTTTCTTTTCTTGGAACAAGGAATAGTCTGGAATAGAATCCTTGGCCTTGTTCTGAAAGAGGAACCTTTTCTATAGCTTTCATTTGCATTAAGTTGGAGATTTGTTTCAAAGCCTCTGCCCTTTGATTTGGTGGCAGGTCTGGCATGCCTTTTCTTTTTGGCAATGTGTGAAAATGGAACCTGTATCCTTTTATTATTTGCAGTGTCCATTTGTCTCTTGTAATACTGTGCCAATTTTCTGAGAATAAAGAAAGCTTTCTGCCCAAAGGTGCTTCTAACTGAGCCCTGGTTGGCGGAGTCAAAGCAAAGTCATTGAGTCTGTCCTTGTGCAGCAGTTGTAGGTCCTGCACTACCTCTCTGGTTGGGAGGCTGCCATTGACATCCTCTGTAGGAGCCTCTAGCTTGCCCTCTACCTCTGGCACGCCTGTTCTTGCCTCTCTGAAATCTTTCTGTGTCCAGAAAGGACCAATTCTTGGTAGGCCAATTTCTGCTGAATATTGGTGGTTGAACTTGTAGAAAATCTTTAACTGTTTGTACAGATTTTGCCTTTTCCTCAAATTTCTTTAAGACCTCCTGAGCAGTGGAGCCAAATAACTTTTGCTTCTCCAGTGGAGCATCCAGAAGCTTAGCTTTAACATAGTCTGGCAGAGATTGTTCCTTCAGCCAAGCATGCCTACGTACGACTGCACCTGTCATAGCTGACCTACATGAAGCTTCCAATGCATCATAACCACACTGCAAAAAATGGTTGCTAACCTGCTGGGAGTTATGTACCAGATCCTGAAGAGATTTGCGATCTAGGGGTTCAGGTGAAGACAGTTTCTTATGCAATTCATCTAACAAATACTCTTGGTACAGTATCATACGAAAGTGACAATTTAAATCCATCATAGAAAGAGTAGCAGAAGTATACACTTTTTTACCCCATCTCTCTAAAGCCCTGGACTCCCTTTCAGAGGGGAGGGGATTTTTTGTAGTGGCAGCTGCAACCCCTTTAGGGCCCTGGGAAATAGTTTCTGGATCAGCAGAGTGGGCCTTGTAAAGAAAATGATGCGAGTCCGGGACCCTGTAGTACCTATCGGGTTTGACAGGGGCCGGAGGAAGAGTGTCAGGGGTTATGCTAGACTCAGAGTACACATCATCAATGACATTAAAAACAGAAGGAATAGCCAAAGGTCTATGCTGAGGTAAATGCAGAAAAGTTCTTAATCTTTTCCTGGAATCAGAGAATTCCTGGCCCTGCCATTTGAAATGCTCTCTCATAGAGTGAAGGGTCTCCCCGAAGGACAGTTCTTCAGGAGGGGAGGCCGAGGGGATAGATTCCTCTGCATCAGAATCCTCGTAGGCCGAAAAAACCTCCTCCTGGTAGTGCGAGAGCAGAGCCATCAGAGGCCTCCTCTGAGGAGTGGGGATCAGAGGGCTCAACCCTGGGCCTTTTGT
The DNA here is from genome assembly GCF_019279795.1 of Protopterus annectens. Classification (NCBI taxonomy): domain Eukaryota; kingdom Metazoa; phylum Chordata; order Ceratodontiformes; family Protopteridae; genus Protopterus; species Protopterus annectens. The sequence goes on along the minus strand of NC_056725.1, from coordinate 453,761,544 downwards.
CTAGAGGAGGTTGAGAGCCCCTGTCCGGATGGGGTTGAGAGCCCCTAATTAAGGAAATAAGGTCCTCTGCTAAAGTTATAATCTGTGAACTTGTAGTGGGTCCCTGAGGAATAACCCTGGGAGGCATAGCTTTTGTGTGTTTAGCAGCTTTAGCCCTGGTGAATGCCTTTATGGACATGGATGCAGGAGGCCTGGCTGCACCACGTGCTGGTGTAGTTTTGTCTAGAGGAATGGTGTCGGAAGTTTCCAAGACACCACTTTCAGAAGGAAATTCAATAACCGACTCAGCAGGGGCCTACGGGGCCGAGGTTGTCAGTTGAGCGGTTTCGGGGGTCGGAAGTACCAAGGACTCTGTTTCAGCTGAGCCCGAGACACTCGCGGTAGGCCTGGCCATGGTTTCAGCCGAAACCGCGGCCCACGCGTGTCGGTCCTTGTCCTTCTGTTTCTTTGTTAAAGGTGAAGTCTGAGTCTCCGACGGCATATTGTACGAAAAACTAGCCCCAAAAAATTCCTCTGCAAACTCCGCCCGACGTCTAAGAGTGCGTTGGTTGAAGGAAGCACAGGCTGAACAGGCAGAGACGTCGTGGTCTGGGCCTAGGTAGGGGAGGCAGTAAGAGTGGAAATCCTTATGAGGTATTTGTTTCCCACAAGTTAAGCAATTATTAACTTTATCTAACATCGGCTGAGGCAAGAAAGAGTCCCCAACGGGGTACTTAGCTTTTGAAGTCTTCGGTAGCTGAATTACAGGAGCTGGCCGACCGGCACTTGCGAACTGCTTCTGCTTCGGGCACCACGCGGCAAGAAAGACTGGGGAAGATGGCGTCAGCTGACGCTTTTATACCCCAGGCGCTCTGACGTCGGGGAAAGGGCGACATCAGCTGACGCCGGACCCAGACTTTGGAATCCGGCCGACCGAAGGGCTGTCTGAGGCAGGACAACCCATATGTGATGACTGCAGATGCATCCTTGAAGGACATCTGCAAAACAATGCTGTAACGGCTAGCAGGAACTACAAACTACCACAAACAAGGATAGCTTTTTTTTTTTTTTTTTTTTTTTTTTTAGGGAAGAGAGCCTCTAAGTGAAACGGTGACTCCCCCAAAAGGAGAGCCTCTAACTTAAATGGCTATTCCAACAGAAAGTGAGGAAGAAGAGAAGAACCCTCCAAGTTAAATGGAATCAAGGGGAAAGAAAATGATGGCCAAGAATAACCAAGAAACAACAGCTGAGGAAGGTCAGAGGGTTGTTTTATTTAAACAAGGACTAAAATAGACACCAACAAAGTAATTAAACTGCTAATAATCCTAATAAAGGAAGACAGCAAAATATGAAAAAAAAAACAAAATACTTAGCCTGAGCCAGTAGTCGCAATCTCAATGCTGCAAGTGGCAAATGAGATCTGGGTAGCTACCACTAGGCATGTTGGGATAGGGGTTGGCCTCAAGCCAGTATAAGCTCTCGAGCTATAGTAAGTCGGATAAGACAGAGCCAAGGATAGGCTCCGCACCCAACCAGCAAGAACGAGGGCGAGATGAGGACAACATAACATGATAAAAGTATATTTTCTATGTAAAATAGAAAGGCAGGACTACATCCTTCAAGACAGTATAAATACCCCCGTGTCCAGTGGCAATCCTTGCCAGTTACAAGGAAAATAAATTGCACTAGCCCAACTGTCACATTTTACTTGCTTGCTTGTTATTCCTCCTCACAGATGCAGTGTTTGTACTTACTTGTACATAATCCCTCATCCCCAGACTCAATGCTGAAGATAAAGAAAATGAGTTGGCTGATAAAAAATGATGCCGGAGTTGAAGATGACCACAACTTCAGATTAGACATCGATAACCTGGATGAAGACGGATCCAGTAACCACAAAACTGGATGTCAGATCACAGCCGGAGCCATAGGCAAGGGAGAGGATCCAAAGCTACAGGTCCAATGGGAGACTGAGAACTCCCAACAGAAATAGCCCTGATGATCTTCCTCATCATTCTATCCACATCAGCTTCTCCCAAGTCTGATGCACCTTGAATAAGATGATGTGGAGAATGGCCTCAAAGTCCTCTGTAAAGGTTTCTCCTGTAGAAAGGGTGACCACCGCAGCCTAGCAGAGATGGGATACGGGGAAATCCTCAGCTCCAGCAGGGGAGAAGTGTCTTGGACCAAACCTGGATCTGTTCCGAGGCACCAGTTGGATCAGAAGGCTTGGAAATTGTAACAGAGCCAAAGATAAAACCAACAAAGCAGAGCATTCGGGGGGATCGCACTTCCTCACCTTTATGCTCTTTTCTTTGGGCCTCTTTCTCTTGTCTTTTTATCCTGGATGGGGAAGCTCCAGATGCAGATTATGAATGGTAAGAAGGTATGGGACCACTGAAAAAGAGCTTATTATGATGTTCAGTCACAGCTTGATGACCAAAGGCCATACAAAATGATCAATCCTCCTCCAGATGAGCTGCCCCCAAACAATACACACACTATGTGCAAGTCAGAATTTGGCATTTTGTGGCTACAAGCCACACATTTACTAAAACCAGTAGGCTTGTCCAACATGGTTCTGAAATGAAAGGAAAGTCACAAAAAACACTACCAACAACGGCAACAAGAATACACAGAAGGAAATTGGTGTATATATGAAAGACAAGAATACTAACAATGGTATCAACTACCAGATAATACTAGTAAAAAGAAAACCATGCAGAGAACGTGCAAAGGAGGCCTACAGTATTTTTTTTGTTTTTTTGGGAAGGGAAGGAACTTCAGTTGAAAAAAGACCTGTATCAATAGAAAGTATAATAGCACAGAAACAAGAAGTTATGTACTCACCATAACGTTCGATGTATGTAGTCCATCTCGCCTCACATTCTTACCCTTGGGTTCGGAGCCGAACTTCGGCTCCGACTTGGCCATACTCTAGCTCGAAGTCTTCAATTGGCTCGTGGCTAAGAGGTATCCCATATTGCAATGCACCCATCCCAGATCTTGTTTGCTGCAAGTTCACATACACACAAACACGCTGAAAGGAAGAACCAACCCAACAAAAAGGATACTGAAGCCAGAGACTAAACCTCTAGGTCCTCCAGGAGGGGGTAGGTGGGTGGGTTAAGTAAGACTGTGAGGCGAGATGGACTACATACATCGAACGTTATGCTGAGTACATAACTTCTTGATGTTATGTAGTCCAATCTCACCACCTAAATTCTTACCCTTGGGACAGCGTCCCTAGCACCTAAACCTTGGGTGGCTCATTGAAAAATACTCCTGAGCACTGTGGAACTAAAGGAAGATCTGCCTCTAGATATCAGATCCAATCTGTAGTGACTAATAAAGGTGTGAGGCGATGCACATGTAGCTGCAGCACAAATATCATCCATAGACATCTTAGCCTGAAAAGCAGTAGAGGTAGACACCGAACATGTAGAATGAGCCTTCACTTTAAAGAGTAATTCCTTGCCATTTGAAGTATAAATGAAGGAAATGCAACTAGAAATCCATCTGGACAGAGTTACTTTAGAAACTGGAGACCCAAGTCTATTGTCTGAAAACGAGACAAAGAGTTAATCTGATTTCCTAATATCTTTAGTTCCATGTAAACAAAAACGCACTGTCTGTGAACATCTAGTTTATGAAACTTAAATTCTGCCCTGTTAGAGAATTCAGGGAAAAACACGGGCAGCTCAATGGACTGGTTGAGGTTGACAACCGAAGCAACCTTTGGCATAAAGGAAGGATTAGGTCTTAGAGAAACCCTATCCTTCTGAAATACCAAGTAAGGGGGCTGAACTGATGAAGCTTGGAGCTCAGAGACCTGCCTAGCCGAAGTGATTTAATGTCACAAGTAGCTGCGGGCTCAAAGGGAGGCGAGGTAAGCTGCTGTAACACAAAATTGAGATCGTATGGCATTACAGGATCAAAGACTGGAGGTCGAAGTAGCATAGTCCTTTTCAGAAAAGCCCTACAAAGCCTGTGTGCTATTAGATTGGGTTCATTAGCAACATGAAAAGTAGAAATGGCTGCCAACTGCACTTTGACAGTTGCCGCAGCTGATCCCTGGCTGAACAGTTGAGAAAGAAATACTAAAACTGATGGAATGGGAACTGCATAGGGATCAATCTGCCTTTCATGAGTCCAAATGAAAAATCTCTTCCACTTACTGGAATAAATATTCCTAATAGAAGGCTTGTGGGAAGAAGACAAGAATATGAACCACCTCCAGGGAAAAAATCATGAAGCTTGACTAGGGACGGAACTGGAGCAGCCAAGCTGTCAACCTGAGGGTTTGAATGGAGGGATAAAACTGCCCTGACATATGAGTCAGCAGATCTGGCTCTGGGTCCAGAATCCACGGACCATCCATTAGATAAAATTGGAGAAAAGGAACCAAATCTGACGAGGCCAGTGTGGTGCAATCAGTATCATCTTGCTTTCCAAGGATTGTACTTTCTGAATAACCTTCGTTATCAGGGGGACTGGCGGGAAGGCACAGAGAAGACTGGAGGGCCAATCGTGAACTAGAGCGTCCCTGGGTGCCACCCCCTTTGGGGGGATAAGAGTGAAGTAGCTGCTGCAATTGGCAATGAGGAGGCTGGCAAATAGGTCGCAGCAAGGCTGACCCCATCTGCAGAAAATCTGCTCCGCCACTTGTTCGTTCAGGGACCACTCGTGAGGCATCAGAACAGCTCTGCTCAGCCTGTCGGCAATTACGTTGGACTTCACCGGTATGTGCGTTGCCACTAGAAAGCGCCGGGAAGACACTGCCTACTGCCACACTCGAAGTGCCTCTCTGCAAAAGGGATACGACCTGGTTCCTCCCTGTCTGTTCAGATACCATACCACTGACATGTTGTCTGAGTGGATTGCAATTGTCCCATGAGGAAGAAAGCCCTGAAGTGCTTGCAATGCTAATAGCACCGCTCTCATCTCCAAGACATTGATATGCAAATGGGTCTCGTGCTCTTGCCACGTGCCTTGGACCGTCCTGCCGATTTAATGCCCCCCCCCCGATCTGGGAGGCATCCGTGGCCACCATGGCAACTGGAGAAGGAAGAACGAAAGGCATGCCCGTGTTGAGATTGCTGGTCTGAAGCCACCAGCGCAGCTCCTACTTACACTTGTCTGTAATCAGAATAAGACAGGAGAGTGGGAGATGCTGTAGAGACCATTGGGCAAAACGCAGCCACTGAAGAAGCCTCATTTGTAGTCTTCGCAAGAGGAACTAGCATAATCATGGCAGCCATGGTCCCTTATAACTTGAGGACCACTTTTGCCTTGACCTTCTTCAATGGTAGCAAAGCGTAGACCTGCTGCTGTAAAACCTGAATTCTCTCTTCTGGTAGGTAGGCCCTCATGAGCACCGTGTCTAATTCGGTGCCGATAAAGGCTACACATTGTGTGGGCAACAAGGCAGACTTTTCCCAATTCAGAGTAATTCCAAGACTTTTCCCAATTCAGAGTAATTCCCAGACTTCTGCAGAGCGCAATAGTGGCGTCCCTGATCTGTAGCAGTAGATGCCTAGTGGTGGCAGACAGAAGCCAGTCGTCCAGGTATGGAAACACTTGGAATCCCTGATGTCTCAAGTGAGCCGTTACCACTGCCATGCATTTGAATACCCTGGGGGCTTTAGTGAGACCAAAGGGCAGGGCGCGAAACTGAAAACGACTGACTCCCAGACAGAAGCGTAAGTGACTTCTGGATGCCCTGTTCATCTTGATATGGTAGTAAGCATCCTTGAGGTCGATGGAGCACATCCACACATCTTTCCCTGATAATGAAAGAATTGACTAACGTGACCATGTGGAACTTGGACTTCTCTACATGAAGGTTCAAATGGCTGAGATCCAAGATGGGTCTCAGGTCCCCTTGTTCTTTTCGGCACCAAAAAGAATCTGGAGTAAGTCCTTAATCTTACTTGGTCTGCGGGGACAGGCTGGATGGTTCCCTTTGACAGCAACTTTTGTACTGCTAAAGTTGCGGAATCCCTGTGACTGGGTGGAACATCTGGGATTCTTTTGTTTGGAGGGGATAAGAAAGAAGGGGAATATGATAACCTCTAGAAAGTCTCTCTAATACCCACTCGTCTTAGGTGATGTCTCGCCAGGCTTCGGGATATAAAGAAATGCAACCCCCAACTGGCTCCAGAGACGCACAGTCGGGCCTCCCCTCAGGAGCGCTGGTAGGGAGAACCATGAAAGGAATCGCAATCTCCCTGGTTACACGGGCCTCCTCTGCCTCTAGGGCGGCATCTACCTGAAATTCCACCCCCCTCCCCTGCCTCTGGAGGGGGAATCACTCTGTGCATCATGAAAAAAAACTCTGCGACTTTCTGAACCACATTTTTCCACCCTTCTGGCCCTTGGGGTAAGGTATAGAAGGCATGGAAAAACAGACTCCCATGACAGACCGGGTTTTTCCTTCCTGCTCGCACCTAGTGAGAGTGTCCTTCACCTTGGTTCCAAATAGGGATGAACCGTCAAAGGGGGCGTTGGTGAAAGTAGACTTGAAAGCCTCCGCGAAGTTGCACAGGCGCATCCAGGAGTGTCTCTTAAGAGAGACTCCGGAACCCGCAACCCTGCTCGCTCCATCGGCTGCATACGAGATCAGCCTCATGGAGGAGTTGGTAATGCAATTTAGGGTAGACATCTGAGCACTGACCTTTTGAACCACAGCATCAGAAACGTTACCCTGTAGAGAATCTCCCAGCTCTTTTAGGATCTCTCTCTGGAGCCGTGTAAAATGCGACAAATAGTTCAGTGACCGCAGTGTAAAGGCCGCTGAGGAAAACACACACTTGCCATACCTGTCCATGGCCCTAGACTCCTTATTAGGGGGATGGATGGTAGATGAAGTTTCAGCAAGTTCCTTCTTGGTGGCTGTTGCCACCACCATGGCATATACTGGAACGCCTTTCGTAAGAACATCCTTGTCTGGAGGAGCAGACAAAAACTTGTTGGTTCTCATAGGGACCGGTTCCACAGTGTCTGGAGTTTCCCACACCTTCTGACAAACTAGATCCAGTAGCTCGAATGGGGGAGAAACCCAAGAGGCTGAGGGTTGAGACCAGAAGGCCTTCAGGAACACGGACTCCTCCTAAGAAGGGGATTTGGAGGGCCAGTCGCCTCTCTGCCTCAAGATTTCCAGGATATCTGAGAAAGAGATATCTTCAGAAGACGACTTGGGGGACCCTTTTGACTCCTTGAGGTCAGTGTCAGACGTGAGAGACTTATCTTGGGAGTCAATGTGCTTCCTCTTGCACACTCTCTTTCTTGGGGGCTCCTCAGGCAAAAACTCCGGGGAGACGTCAGAAAGTTGGGGACCACTCATGAAGCTATCCTGAGGCCATGGGTCTCCGCTGTCCATGGAGAGAGGGTGAACAGAGACTGATACCAGTGCTGGAGGGGGCAGAGTGTCGGTGCCGTAAGATGCAGTTGACGACCTGGCCAGCTCACTCCTCATGACCTCGAAAGCTGAACCCCCCCTGGCTCCGAAGGTCGACTGACCGTGGAAGATATGGTAGTAGCCCTCGGAGCCGAAGAGATGGGGTCCAAAGCCTATGTCAGACCCGAGCCGAAGCACCGAGAGGAAGGCTAGGAGCCGAAGATTGATCCAAGACCTTCCTCTCGGGTCCGGCCGGTAAACCAAGAATCCTGGACCCCATGGCCGGCGCCGATAAGGTCAGAGTGGAGATCGGAGCCGAGAGGCCAGAGGGGGCTACTGGAACTGACCTCACGGCATCAGACGGAACTGACAGCTCTGGTTCCGAAAGCCGAAAAAGGCTTGGAGGAAGAACAGCCACAGAGGAGGGAAGGATGGGCTCCGGGACCGACTGGGCCAGAACCAAAAACAATTTAGCCAGCACCGATGACTGTAGCAGTTTCTGCACCACTCTATCAACATCGTCATCAGAGAGGGTCCTAGTGGACCTAGAGGATAAGGTCGGAGATCTGGATCTCCCCACATAGGGAGACCTAGGAGATGGAATTGGAGAACTGCTCTGAACTAGAATATCTCACCGGCTCCAAGATACTGGGAGCCGATGTCGACATAGTCGGTGTACTGCCTTCTGTCGGCACCGAAGCCAATGGAGCCGAAGAAGTAACAGTAGTTTTAACGATTTTCTCTGGCAGTTCTGAGGAAACTGACGGAGCCAGAGAGCACTTTTTTGTAGATTTTTTTCTCTGATTTCTTGTCCGGTTTGGAAGGAGAGGATCTGGAACTAGAAAACCTCTCCAAGTCTTCTTCAAAGGAAGGTTTCAGTAGTCCTTTTAAAATAAGATTGTTCTTCCTCTCTTTCAGTACACTGGGGACTTAAAGCGTGGCAGAACAAGCAGGATTCTTGGAGATGAATAGCCCTCAAGCAGTACACGCACACTGAGTGCCCATCAGTTAATGACATATTGTTACTACATTCTACACACTTTTTAAAGCCCGAAGGCCTGTGTTCTTTGGGATCCTTAGACAAGCTGACAAGAAAACTCCACACACCACACAGGGGAACACGGGAACAACCTTGCGCCAAAACCAAACACAGAAGTGTGCAGGAAACTAGAGCCTCTAACTGAAACGACCTAGACCACGGACAACCACAAGGATGACTAGGTCCTCTAATTTAAACGGGCCTAGCCCAGGAAACAAGAGACTAACACCACAGAAACAACAAAACACCAACAAATAGAAAAAACTACAACTGGACAGTAGGGAGAACAAGGTCCTCTGACTGAAAAACAGGCCTAGCCCGTGCAGACAAGGGGCGAATGGGATACCACAAGGCCAATGGAACCGGCTACACAACAAAAAGAAACAATACACACAAGGTAGCTATGAAAAAAGCTTTTTGGTCAACAATTTGTTTAAATTTAAAAGAAAAAATTATACTTAGCCACGACCAAGAGCGAGACCACGTCTGAGCGTAACGAGTGGCAAACGAGATCTGGGATGGGCGCATTGCAGTATGGGATTACCTCTTAGCCACGAGCCAATTGAAGACCAAGCTAGAGTATGGCTGAGTCGGAGCCGAGGTTCGGCTCCGAACCCAAGGGTAAGAATGTAGGTGAGATTGGACTGCATAACATCATCAATTACTTAAAAGAAAAAAAAATAGAAGAAGCACTTTTCTGAATTAAAGCCTGAGTCAAAGAATCACATCTGTACTCTGAGTGCCAAATGAGATTTTGTATAATACTGGTGAGAGGAGGAGATTATGGGTATGGTGAGGAGCCTGAGCTACGCACCCCAAGTCTAGAAAAAGCATTCAATGTTGGATCCAAAACACATAAGTTAAGGAATGGACAGAAAAGACGGATGAATTCTAAGAACAAAAGTGGAAGAAAAAATGATCTTACCAAATCTGTCCAAAATCATACCCCTCCTTGTCTTCTGGGGGAGGGATGGATGATGAACACAGGCTAAATCGCTCCATCTGGTGGTAGGAATCTTAGTGAAAAGCTGACTGTTAAACAAGTATAATCTAGCACAAGATATTTCTAAAAAAGCTGTTTTGCATTTCAGCTGAGATAGACTGTTACCATTCTAAGTTTATGACATTTATTATTAACATATTGTGAAGTTTATAGGCAGCTATCCAAGTCTGCAGGTTGTACTTCCCTATCCTAAGCATAATTTTCATTAAAAACAATTTTGTTCTACTGAGAACAATTGTATTACAAACAAATGGCAAAACATTTACTACCCCCCCCACCCCGAGTGCTTCTTAACCAGTGTGAGACCGTTGCATCTATTTTGCATGAAAAAGTGATCACTTGCTGACAAGTTCATTAATAAGCATCTGCTGGAAGTTTATTGGCCCATAGTTCTCAGTACCTCAGGAAAAAATGCTGATCTATGGAGCTGGTCAACTGTCATTCAACTCAATCCTGCATAACTTAACAGGGATATAAACTACAAAGGAAAACTGAAAACCACAGCTGATGTACGTTTTAAATTTTTAGAAAAAGCAGGAAATTTAATAATGCCTTGAGACTCAACAGCTCTACAATGCAATAAGCATTTTTACAAATGAAGTTTTGAGTCTTGAAATTTACAGGAGGTACTGCATGTAATCATAAAACATGTCTACAATCTAGGGTATGAGTAGAGATTCCCCCAATACAATTTTGAACACGTTTAGCCCTTCCACCTTCACAAAAATATAACTTGGAATGTTAGAGGACTTTCAAGATCTGTTCACACATCAGTTTACGGTCTCTCTTCTGAAGTTAAAACACACTGGTTGGCATTACCTTTAAAACTGAACACCTACAGCACATGGTTAAATTAATACTTAAAGTTACACTTTAAAAAAAAAATTATGGATTCCATTCACTTTTTAAATGTGCTGTGTAAGGTTTAAAATATGGATGTTGCAGCCTCATGGTGCTGTTGAGATGCAAAGTCCACAGTTCTGTACTCTTAGTCAATTTAATCAGCTTCTGTTACAGATTCTCCAAAGAAATTTGTCAAATTACTTCCATTTTCTCCAGTCAAAACATCTTCATAATCAGCAACTGGCTTTGGATTGAACTTGAAAACGGATGGTAAATTCTTGATGTGCACCTCTTTCCGGAATTGTTCCCCCAAGGGTTTCTTTAAAAGGAAGGGAAAAAGTATGAAAAAAGCAAAACAAATGCAGAAACATTAAAAAAATACAAAAGCTGCAATAATTTAGGTGCTTTTAAGACTGATACAGAGACTGATAAACACAGTACCACAGTTCCATTACAAAATGCAATTAAAACATTACTGAAAATGTAAAATGAGAAAGAAGGGCTCTCGCTCAGATGCAACTCTAAATCTATGGCATCACCACAACATGTCTTTAGTTTCTGGAATACACCAACAGAGATTCTAACAACTTGTCAAAATAATCATTCCATTCTGGGGCATCTCTATAGAAACTGTCATATAAAGCTTAATAGTAAAATGCCACACAGAATGCTCAGTTAAAAAAACAGTTAAATCAATTTAGGTTCACTGTCTCTTCCATTCCAGCACTTTCATATGATCAGATGTACATTTCCCTATTCTTCGGAATCCTAAAACATTCCACAATACATTACTAGAACAAGCCTATACCCCAAGTAACCAGTTTTCCTGCAACTCAAAGAAAAAGTAAAGTGTAGGCAGCTGCAATGGTCACAAGTAGCATATAAAGGCATACTTACTTGACATACACGAAACTCATAATAGCGATATGGAGGAGCTGTTCAACAAAAAAAGGTAAAACAATACCCAAAACAGAGTATCCCTCATTCATAACCTTGTATATTAATAAAGTGCAACTGTGTAAAGAACCTACCTTAATAGTAGGATCAATGTTGCACTAACCATAACCATGAGGACTTCTGCCATAGAAGGTTTGCCCTTCCAAAACTCAGCACCCTTACCCTCCTGATTAGGCAGACACTTGCTTCCTTGGGACATCATGAAATTCCTAGTATAAAGGGGACTTCTACCCATGTTACCCTTTAATTCCTTCTTGACCATGGAGCTGCATGTATTATCTTCTTGTCCGACTACTGAGTCCACATGTAACATTACAGAAATACTTGTGATGGCTTGCCCTTCCAGGTTTACCTGCCAAGCATATATGAATACCCCATGGATCCTCAATCTAAGACACTGTAGTTAAACCAAATCTGAGAGGTCATGGGTGAGGGGAAGTGAACTGGTATCCACCCTCCTATGATGCCCAAATGAAACAGAGGACAAGGTGGGTGGGTAATATTACTGCAACAGTGATCCTGCTCGAACATAAAACTTTTATGCTAAGTTTTTTTTTTTTTTTTTTCAAATAAAGTACTCTGCTCTTTGCATGGTGCACTGCTGCAGCAGGCATAACCTCTCTCCTTATAGCTATGGTCACTGGACATTTGGCCAATTTCCAAATGCAGGCTGCAGAAGGCCTCTGAGGACAGCAGCAATAAAGCCTCCCCCCGCTTCTAGAGGTAACTGCTGAGTCTGTTACTGCTTCCAATGTGTATGCATCAAAAACCAAGTGCTCCCTGGATGGGTTGGGTACTCGCCTCTGAAGGCTACAGTCCTTGAAGAATAAGAATACTACCTTGTGTGTATTCAAGAGTTTTGCCTTGGGAAGAGAAGTACAAGGACATACAATGAGCCAGCCATATGAAAATTAACTCCTCAGATACAGACTTCTCTTCCTTATTAGCTGCAAAGGGCACATGAAGCTATGCTTTGGTTCTAGCTAAGTAGTATCTCATCTGGCATCTTCTATACAAGGAATGAAGAATTCTGTCACCTTCACTCCCTGGGTTACGAAAGAAAACAGACAACTGCAAAGACAGCTTTACGGATACCTCAGTGACCACCATAAGCATGAACATAGGGTTTCTCTGGAAGCTGACACAGTCTTGTGAATTTCAGAATGAAATCAGTGCCAGTAACTCTGATATTTTTTGATCTGATACAACTGCTAGCAGCAGAACTGCCTTAAAGTCAAACTAGACGGGTATAGCAGTAGGCTGATCCTCAAGGGTGCTTGGGTCAACATAACTCAAGTCTAAAGATAGTTACATTTTTATATTATGGGCTGCTTAACTGGTAGCAATTAAGCCAAAAGGGGATTACACAGGTAAGCAGACTGAAAATGTTTGACAGTTGTACCTTCACCGATACACAAGCCAAACAAGACATGTACAACTCAAAGGGTTATTACAGAATCAGCAAAATCAATGGCACTAGCACTAAAACTGCGGGTCCTAATTCCTCCTTTTTCATTGCAGGGGAAAATCGCTTCTGCTTAGCTAGGCAACCCTTCCTTGCAGCAAGCTTTTTCACTTCCCTTATGATGTCAAGCATATCTTCTTCCTGAAGTGCAGCAGTGTCAGATCATCCATGCTGTCAATCTGGTTGTCCACAGATTTAGGTATATCAAAGAACCCCTGAGCAGAGTCAAAATACACATGCAGAGGTACAGTAAACCATTTCTTCCTTGCAGTCTTCCCTAGAGGGAAGAACCAATGCTGCTTCGGCCAAAAAGTGCTAATAGGTGCATACTTGTGAGGAGGTACCGGAATAGAGGGTAAGCATACAGAAATAGTTGGGTAAACTGAAGGCAGCATCTATTGCCTAATATTCTATGTATGATGCTTTGGAGTAGAATTTTTTCAGTTGTCTGTTGTTCAGAAAAGGGAGAGAGTCTATTTTTAGTACAACCTCACCTGTTGATCAAAGTTTTAGAAATACAACCTGTTCAACATCCATTCACGGGGATCTGCTTCTGTTCTGCTCAGCTGATCCAGCAGGGATTTCTACTGGGGTAGGATGAAGGAGACGGCATCAAACTTTCAGTATCAGAATGCAAAGGAGATAAAGAATGAGTAACTTAGTGTTAAAATACCACATCCCCATGGCACTGACTTAGCTGTACGACTCAATGCTTCCAAATAGGCTTTAGGACCCTAGCACTCTCACTTCCGTTGCCTACTTTACTGATATGCCTATTCTTCCTGCTGTCCCATATGAATTGTGAGCTTACAAGGTCATATCTGGCACACTTGTTGTAAGAGTTTGGTTCTTAGGTGCTTGCTTGAAAGTTGTACCTTGATTCTTTTAAACCTGGACTCACCATGCAAACTCCTGCCTTATTAGATGGAACAATGGGAATAGTCACCATCAAGGACTGACGGTGCTGATATCAAACACCTTTAAGGTACCAGTGTAGCTTTCACATGTACAGTTTTGCTAAAGGAACCAGGAGAGATGGCAGATTCCATGTAACCCAAGATGGGAAGATATTCTCTCACAGATACAGTTATTTTTGAAATATACTGAGGAAATATTTTTCCAAGCTTACAATTTGTCTTCAAAAAGGCCCTCTGGTTGGCAAAATCCAGCAGGGTTCCAAAGAACAGCACTTCTCTGGATGTACTCGCAACGGATTTAGAGAAAGAGAGAGGCAGCAAGAGAGAGAGAGACTCTGAGGTTCTGCAAACAATTCAGGGTAAAACCAGCATGCCTTCACCATCCCTTCCTAGAGCTGGGTTTGTATCAATCATCCAGTTACAAGTAAATGTAAATGCCCCTTGTTCTGCAATAAACAGTGTAAAGACCCAAGGAGCAGTAGCTAAGTCAAATGGCAAAGAGGTAATCTGGTAATAACCCCACACCCAGCTTCAAACGTGAGAAATTCATTGTTGTTCCCTGCACATGGGTCTACAGAAGAAGCATCCTCAAGATTCAGGGTGATTAGAGGTCAAGGAAAGAGGAGGGGCAGGAAGCCATGTAGGGTTAAACATCCTGAATTATGTCATTTTTCGAGTACTTGTTCGGTCTTGAAATCTACAAGCAGCCTCCAGGGCAATCCTTCCTGGGCACCAGAAACACTTTTGCGTAAAGGACTGTCTCCTTCCCCCTTTGGCACTCTCTTGATTGCCTCTTGAAGGTATTTGACTTCTGGAACTGGTGGAAATCCCTGGAATTCTGGTACTGATAGGAAATGTATCCTTGACACCAAGAAGACCATCTTCAGAACCAATTTGTACTCTGCTTCTTCTCACTGTTTTGCAAATAAGTCCACTTGTCCTACCCCTTTGTTTAGCTTTAAGGGCAAAGGAATAAAGGGCTGAGCTGTTGTTTTGGGTGATGCAAGGGGGAGGAGGAAAAGCATAAAAAAAAGAAATCAAGACTGTCCCCTGTATTAGACTTGGTCTTGAGGGGATCACCATTTCCCTTTTGGATTTCCTTGCCACTTTTTCTTATGGGCACTCCTATTCCATTTCATTTGCTTGCTTTTTTCCTGACAACAATAGAACGCCAACTTTTTGATGGGTAATTTCTGTTGCATCTTGGTAATGGGGAATGACAGCTGTTTAACTGATTGTATGATTTCTCTTTTTCTTCCAGCTTTTCATTTACTTACCCAGTAGATCCATAGATCAAATACTCATCAATGATGGCATTAACATATCAACCTTTGTATGCTCAGACGGGCAAGTCTTCTAATGACTGACCATGTGACAGTGGCATTTCACAGTATTACAACTGTACTTGCTGGCATGCATATTACCCATGTGAGTAACTAGAAGGGTTAATTGTACAGCCTTTGCCTTTTGAATGTGGCAAGAGATTTCCCTTCTCTCATTCAGCTAGTTAAGGAACTTGGCCTAATATTGCATCATACCAATAAGACAGCTGAGAGAGATATTTGAAGAGTAATAGAGGCAAAAGCAGTAGAGCATGGAAAATGTTACAATACAAAAGAGAGGAAAAGTAAGAAAAGAGGATTAGTAATGGAGAAGTTAAAGAAACAGAAAGAATGCATGTACTCACCATAACGTTCCATGTGAGTTGTTCCATCTCGCCTTCGTTCTTCACTGATGGTTTCAGAGCCGATCCATTGGCTCCAATACAGCCATTTGCAAAGCTCAAGGTTTACCAGTAGCTTGAGACCAAGCCCCTTATCCCATTACGCACTGCTGGAATTACCTCAGATCTTGTTTGCTGCGTGTACTATATCCCATATAAGTGAACTACCCTCCCACAGAAAGGAAGAAGAATTGAACAACCAGGATGAGACCAGCCTCTAGGTCAACTACCAGCCAGGTGGGGGAAGGAGGGAGGGACGTAAGAATGAAGGTGAGATGGAACAACTCGCATGGAACGTTATGGTGAGTAAATAACTTCTTAATGTGAAGTTGTTCAATCTCGCCATTCATTCTTCACTGATGGGTAGCGTCCCTAGCACCCTCAATTTCGGATGGCTCACGGGAGTGCATTCTTCAGGACAGTGGACCCAAATGAAGCCCTGTCCCTGGAAACCTTATCAACTTTGTAATGAATGATAAAGGTATGAGGTTAAGACCAAGTGGCTGCAGCACAAATGTTATCAAGGGGCAATTTGGCTTGGAATGCAGAAGATGTAGAAACTGCTCTGGTAGAGTGAGCTTTAATCTTTTGTTGTAAGGGCATTTTAGCAGCTGAATAAACAAAAGTGATACAATCAGATAGCCATTTAGAAAGTGTTGTTTTAGCCACTGGTCTACCTTTTCTGACTTCAGAGAAAGACACAAAGAGCTGGTCTGATTTTCTAACATATTTTGTTCTGTCCAAATAATATCAAGAGCTGTCTGTGGATGTCAAGTTTGTACAGCATACACTCTAATTTATTGGAATGGTTAGGGAAGAAGACTGGCAACTCAATAACTTGGTTGAGACTAGATTCCGAACAAACTTTGGGCAAAAACAGAGGGGTTTGTCCTAAGAGATACTCTATCAGCATGAAAAATCAAATGAGGAGGGCTGACAGATAAAGCTTGAAGTTCTGACACTCTGCGGGCAGAAGTAATAGCCACCAGAAATATGGTTTTCCATGATAAAAATTTGAGATCACAAGATGATGCTGGTTCAACAGGGAAAGAATCATGCGAGACAGCATAAAGTTTAGATGCCAAGGAGAATAAGGAGTTTTCAATGGAGGCCTCATGTGAGTTCCTTTGAGAAAGGCCTTGGACAACTTGTGGGACTATGTTTAGCCCGTCAGCTCCGAAATGAAAGTTAGATATAGCAGCCAACTGGACCCGAACTGTTGCGGCTACTGCTCCTTTATTAAAGATCAGTCAAGAATTCCAATATGGATGTCAAGGGGGCTTGATAAGGATCAATGTTCTTGCTTAGAGGCCCATATAGAAAAATCTCTTCCACTTACTAAGATATACCCTTCTCGTGGACAGCTTAAGAGAAGACAAAAGGATCTACTTTGTCTCATTAGAAAGGTTAAGAAGCCTGGCTATGAGGGGAACTGCAGCAGCCAAGCTGTTGGCTTCAGTGACTGCAAGGAAGGATGGAGGTCTCCCGACGGATATGTCAGTAGGTCCGGAACTGGGTCCAGAATCCATGGATCCTCCAAGAGATGATGATGAAGAAATTGGAACCAAATCTGCCGAGGCCAATGAGGGGCTATAAGAATGATGGTCCTTCCCACCGACTTTGCTTTCTGCAGAAGTCTGGGTATCAACGGAATTGGAGGGAATGCATAGAGGAGACCCGGGAGCCAATCGTGTATGAGTGCATCTCTCGGGGATTCTCCCAGAGGAGGAATCGGGGCAAAGTAGCTTCTGCATTTCATGTTGACGTGACTGGAAAAAAAAAAAGAGTGCAGCAAGGCTGGCCCCATTTGCGGAAAATCCTGTCCGCAATCTCTTTCTTGAGGGACCACTCGTGAGGGAACAAGATTACCCTGCTCAGTTTGTCTGATATCACGCTGGATCTCCCCGGGATGTGCATTGCCAACAGAAAGCACTTGGAGGAGACAGCGCACTGCCAAACTCTGAGGGCTTCTCGGCAAAGGGGGGTAAGACTTGGTTCCGCCTTGCTTGTTAAAGTACCACATTACTGACACATTGTCTGTCTGAATTGCAATCGTCCCTAGAGGAAGAAAGTCCTGGAAGTACTGCAATGCCAGAAGTACTGCTCTTATCTTCAGAACATTGATATGCAGATGTGATGTGACTCTTGATCCGTCCATGTGCCTTGGGCAGTCTCTCCTTGAAAATGCCCCCCACCCACCCTATCAGGGAAGCGTTCATGGTCACAGTAGCTACTGGAGGGGGTAGTACAAAGGGGCGTCTCATGGTTACATGAAGAGACATCAACCACCACTGGAGATCTTTCTTGCAAGAGTTTGTAATTAAAATCATGTGATTCATTGGAAGCTCCTGATGAGACCACTGAGTGAACAGCAGCCACTGAAGAATACGCATATGCATCCTTGCTAATGGTACTGCCAAGATCGCTGCAGCCATCAAACCCAATGCTTTTAAAACTTCTGTGGCTGGTGCTCTGTCTTTCGATACCAATGAGCTGACATGCTGGCGAAGAAAAAAGACCCTCTCGATTGGTAGTTGTAGAGTGGTGGTTGAAGTGCAACTCTACCCCTATAAAGATGATATGCTGCGATGGTGACACGGCAGACTTTTCTGAGTTGACTGTAATGCCCAAGTGATTGCAGAGTGTCAGAGTGTATTCCCTTGCCTGAATCAGTTGATGCCTGGTGGTGGAGGTAAGGAGCCAATCGTCTAGGTACAGAAACACCTGGAATCCTAGACGCCTCAGGTGAGCCGTGACCACTGTCATGCATTTGGTAAACACTCTGAGGGCTGTAGTGAGACCAAAGGGCAGGGCTCGAAATTGATGATGATTGGCTCCCAGCCGAAAACGCAGATGATCTCTGGATGGCCTGGCCATTTTTATGTGGTAATACACATCCTTGAGATCTATCTAGCACATCCAATTGTCTCTCCCTAAAAAGGGAAGTATAGACTGTAGCGTGACCATCCGGAACTTCTCTTTCTTCACAAATTGGTTGAGTCTGCTGAGGTCCAAAATGGGTCTCCAGTCCCCTGTTTTCTTTGGAACCAAAAAGAATCTTGAGTAAGTTCTGGATCCTGTTTGGTCTGCTGGGACTGGCTGGATGACTCTTTTCTAGCAACTTGTGGACCTCTATAGCTGCATGTTCCCTGTAACTGGGTGGAACGTCCAGGATTCTCCTTGCGGGTGTGGGTGGAGTGCAGAACGGTATGAAATACCTTCTGGAAATAATACTTTGTACCCATCTGTCATTTGTTATATCTTGCCAGACGTCTGGGTACAAAGATAAGCAACCCCCGACTGCCTCCAGAGCAGGACAGTCAGGCCTCCTTTCCGGAAAGCTGATAGGGTTGACCAGAGAAGTGATCTCTGTCACCCTGGTGTTGTGGACCCCCTCTGCTGCGAGGGCGGCGTCTTTCATTATTACCCCCTCCTCTGCCCCTGGGGGGGGGGGGGTTCACCACGTCTGTCCTGAAAGGCTCCTTGGGCTTTTCGGAACCACATTTTTCCTCCCCTTTGGCCTTTGGGGGTAAGGCCAAGTAGGAGTGGAAAAACAGACTCTGATGGCAGAAACTTTCCCTCCTGTCTACACCTGGTCAAAGTTTTCTTCACTTTAGACCCACAAAGAGAGATGAGCCATCAAAAGGGGTGTTCACAAATGAAGACTTAAAAGGCTCCGCGAAGGATCACAAGCACATCCAGGAATGTCTTCTTAGAGCAATTCCTGTATGCGCTGCCCTACTCGTCCCATAAGCTGCATATGATAGGAGACGCATGGACGAGTTCAGAGTGGTGTTTAGTGTAGCAAGCTGGGCAGCAACTTTGTCAGAAGCCTCTGCAGCTACAGTACCCTGAAGAGAATCCCCCAACTCCTTAAGGAGATCTCTTTGCAGCCTGGTGAAATGGGTCAAATAGTTCAGGGATTGGAGAGTAAAAGTCACTGAACTAAACATGCATTTCCCATATCTATCCATGATCCTGGAGTCTCTGTTAGGAGGATGGATAGACAAGGAAGTCTCAGACATTTTCTTTCTGGTGGCCGCCGCCACCACCATGGCATCAACAGGAACTCCTTTGGACAAAGGATTTATCTACGGGGGCAGAAATAAACTTATTAGGCCTTCGAGGGACAGGCTCCATGGACTCCGTTGACTCCCACGCTCTCTGAGAGATCAGCTGCATGAGCTCATTGAAGGGCGGAGACATCCAAGAGGTGGAAGGTTGAGACCCGAAAGCCTTCAGGAGAACTAACTCGTCCTCAGTAGGGCTTTTAGACTGCCAATCACCCCTCTGCCTAAGGATCTCGAGCATCTCCGCAAAGGAGATATCCTCAAAAGGGGATCGTGGGGACCCTTCTGATTCATCCAAGTCAGTGTCAGATGTCAAAGACTACTGTGGGGAGTCCAAGTGTCTCCTCTTACACAATCTCTTCCTGGGGACCTCCTCAGTGGGAGCCTCTGGGGAGGTCTCGGGAGAGCATGGGGGTGCAATGTGGGGATACCTGAGGCTCAGGGTCTCTATGCTTAGCCTGGACGATGGAGACAGAAGTGGAATCAGGTGCCTTGGGGGAAGAAGAGGCCAGAGCTGGTTGTCAAGGATGTCTTTGGGGACAAGGCACTCCTCATAGCTTTAAAGGCATCATGGCTCTGATGAGGAGTCGACGGACCCGAAGGAACTGGCAGCTCCCTGCCGCACTGAGGCTGTGGGCTCCGAGATGGAGGAGCCGAGCTTATCCGAGACGAAGCCCTGAAAGGAAGAGCCGGCACCAAGTCATGGACCCGACAGGAAAGTATCAGCTCCTAGAGTCCCTGGTCGGCACCGAGGATGTCAGAGTAGATGGAACCGAGGACATCGGGGCAGGCTCCACGATCAACAGGTCGGCCTCCTCCGGGTGAGAAGGTCCGGTACAGCTCGGAGGAGAAGCAGTCAAATCTGGGGTGGTGGTCTTCGGTTCCAATGCTAGGGTCGGAGCCGAAAGCAATTTAGTAAGGCCTGGTGCCCGTAAGAGCTTCTGCACCAATCGGTCCATATCCAAATCCGAGAGGCTGACAGAAGACCTACAGGAGTGCACCGACTGTGCCGATTGAAGGAGTGGAGATGCAGGTCTCTCGGATACTGGCTCCAGAACTGTTGGCCGGCAACAAAATGAAAAGACACTCTGCTCCGAGAGCTGTGGAGCTGATGTCCCAGAATCTTCCACTTTATTTTAGACTTTTTAGACGCTTTAGATTCCTTGAAGTCTCCTGAAGACTTCGAGGAGTTGGAGGACTTGCTTCGGAAAAAGGACGCTTTAGCAAACTCCTATCAACAAGCTTCTTTTTCCTCTCCAATAAAACCCTGGAGGAAAAGGAGTGCTAAAAACATGCAGGTCTCCTGCAAATGTACAGCACCTAAGCAATATACGCACAGAACGTGGGCATCAGTCACAGACATCTTTTGCTCGCAGTCTGGACATTTCTTGAATCCAGACTTTGGGTGTTTGTCCTTGTCCTTAGACATATCCAAACAAATATCCCTTTAGGCTTAACACTAAAAACCAGCCTAATAGTGTCACACTCAGCAATTATAGCAAGAAGCACGCCTAGGCTCAAAGCACACAAAACCTAGAGAATGAGAAGTTATGTACCTACCATAACGTTCCATGTTAGTTGTCTTCTCTCGCCTTCTTTCTTGCTTGATGGGTTCGGAGCCGATCCTCGGCTCCGACTCGGCACTTTGCTAAGCTCGAGAGTCACTTTTACCAGCTCGAGGCAGCCCCATATCCCATGATGCAAGGCGGTAAGTACCCAGATCTCGTTTGTTATCTATAGGCAATAACACCTAGCATAAAAAACTTCCCAGAAGGAAAGAAAGGCAAAAAGCCTGAATGATGGGTAAGGCAGACCAGAACTGTCTGGTCTTAAGAAGCATTCTTCCATTTAGGGAGAAAAAGGTCTGTCCAGGCCAGGGGGCAGGAGGGAGGGTCGCAAGAAAGAAGGCGAGAGAAGAAAACTAACATGGAACGTTATGGTAGGTACATAACTTCTCAATGTTAAGTTGTCAATCTCGCCTTCATTCTTGCTTGATGGGACCGCGTCCCTAGCACCTCTATCCTGGGTGGCTCAATGGAACAGACTCTTGAAAACTGTAGAGCCAAAACTGGCCCTATCCCTGGAGGCCAAATCCAATTTGTAATGAGAAACAAAGGTATGAGGAGTGGCCCAAGTGGCTGCTGCACAAATAGTGTCTAATGGAAGTCTAGCCTGAAAAGCTGTGGAAGTGGCTAAGCTTCTGGTTGAATGCGCTTTAGGTTTCGAGCACAGCTGTTTTCCCCTGAGCTGATAGATTTCTGAGATGACGGAAAAAAGCCATCTAGATAAGGTCACTTTGGAGACAGGAAAGCCTTTCTTGTTATCAGCATAAGAAAGAAAGAGGTGATCGGATTTCCTGAATTGTTTTGTTCTGTCCAAATAATATCCGAGTTGGCGGTGAACATCAAGATAATGTAATTTTTGTTCCGATCTGTTTGAGTAATTAGGGAAAAATACAGGAAGGTCAATAGATTGGTTCAAATTATTTTTCGAAGCCACCTTAGGCAAAAAGGTTGGATTAGTTCTCAAGGATGCCCTGTCTTTGTGGAAGACCAAATAAGGGGGACGAACAGCGAGAGCATGAAGTTCTGACACTCTCCTTGCTGAGGTAATAGCAACAAGGAAGAGTGTTTTCCATGAAAGAAATTTCAGGGAACATGAAACAGCTGGCTCGAAGGGAGGAAGAATTAAGGATGTCAGCACTAGATTTAGGTCCCATTGAGGAGGACTCCTGACTGGAGGTTTCAGGAGAAAAATTCCTTTTAGAAAGGCTCTACAAAGCCTGTGGGACATAATGTTGTGATCTGCAAACCCGACATGAAAGTTCGAGATGGCAGCCAACTGAACTTTGACCGTGGAAGATGAAGAGCCCGCGTGAAAGATTCCCGCTAAGAAATCCAAAACTGCTTGAACAAGGGCAGTAAAAGGATATATATTTTTAGCTTTTGCCCAACAAGAGAAGCGTTTCCATTTGCTGGTATAAATCCTTCTAGTAGAGGATTTTAGGGAAGCCACTATGATATCCCTAACAGGATTAGAGATCATAGGAAGCCTGGCTAAGGAAGGAAGTGGAGCAACCACGCTGTGAGGTTGAGAGAAGGGATAGACCGATGCAGCTGACCTGATTGGTGAATTAGAAGGTCTGGTACTGGGTCCAGATGCCACGGCTGCACCAAAAGGTGACGATGGAGGAACGGGAACCAAATTTGTCGAGGCCAATAGGGGGCAATGAGTATCATTTTGGCTCTCAAAACGGTGGCTTTCTGGAGTACTTCTGGAATCAGCGGGAAGGGAGGAAAGGCATAAAGAAGTCCCTGGGGCCAAACCTGGGTTAGAGCGTCTCTGGGGGGATGGCCTGGCAGTGGGAAGAGAGAAAAGAAGTCCGGGCATTTGCTGTTTTGGGGAGTAGCAAAAAGATCGCAACATGGGCATTCTAGAAAAATCTCCTCCACTATACATTGTTTGAGAGACCACTCGTGAGGCATGAGAATAGCTCTGCTCAATCTGTCTGCTAGAATGTTGGTTTTCCCAGGGATATGCGTTGCTACCAGAAACCGATGAGAGGAGATCGCCCATTGCCAAAGTCTGAGACCTTATCGACACAAGGGGTAGGACTTGGTTCCGCCCTGTTTGTTGATATACCACACTACAGACATGTTGTCTGTGTGAACTGCAATTGTTCCCAAGGGAAGAAAGTCGTTGAGGGCTTGCAACGTTAAAAGCACTGCTCTCATCTCTAGGACATTTATGTGCAGGTGGTATTGAGCGGTTGCCACGTCCCATGAACCATCCTGCCCTGATAATGACCCCCACCCGATCAGGGAGGCGTCCGTAGTGACTGTGGCTACGGGGCGAGGGAAAATTTTTTCAAAGGGGTTTTTTTTCCCCCTTTTTTTGGGGGTTTTGGAAAATTAGAAGGGGGCCAAAAGGGGAAGAAGGGAAAATTTTTTTTTCCC